>NW_005187702.1:0-26576 GCF_000239375.1 Pundamilia nyererei | reverse complement strand
ACGTCTCTTTTAAGTTAGAGTCGGAGTAAATCCATTGTGTCAGTGAGTGAGTGGAGAAAGGCTTGTGAGTGTGAGTACCTTAGTGATGTCTGGCTCAGATTTGCTGGAGCACATCGTCTGCAGTTCTCTGATCAAATCGGTCTCATCATCAGAGAAAACAGACAGACCTTCGGGCTGTCTAAAAAAGTATAACAATTTAAAAAATGAATAATAGTAATAATAATTTTTACAAAATATATATGCAAAGGCACCTAACGTACTGTAACAACTACTTAATTAAGCTATTTAATAAAAATGTGTTTGCAGGTTCTGTCTGTCCACATATTAATATAAGGTACTGATGCTAATGCTATTACCACTGCTGCACATTTATATTAATGAGACACAGAACCAACCTCTGGACTTTGCCATTGGAGATCAAGCTGACATCAGAGCTCGAGAGAGAACCTGAAATTATAGGTTAATGTACAGCTTTATTCATACGACATGAAAAACGACAGTTCACTTAAATGGCAACAGGAACAGAGCCAAAAGCCTGGGTTTTATTAAAAAGGCTTATCTATAGAAACACGGAAGGTGAGCTGATGAGTACACAAACTGTGCACGTGGACACAAACAGACCTACCAATAGTTTTAATTAGAAACAACTTGCTTTCAAATATAAAAGATGGGGATTTGTGGTTTCTTCTGAGTAAAAAGGAGAAAAGAAGAGGCAGGCAGCAAATGTTAGGGCTGGTAAACAGTGCCACCTTGTGGAGATTGAAGACATGTGTCCTTAATCCGGGCTTTCAAATGTCTAAATCTAACGCTTTACGCATTGTATTTTAACAAGCTCTTTATATGTGACTGAAGAAATGCTTTATCTGAGGTATCTGAGGACTTTCATTGCTCTGTTACATCCAGAACGTCACAGTGTAATGATTTTACATTTAAAAGACAAAATAATTAAAGCTGTCTGAATGTGAAGAAATAACCACTATGACACAATGTCGAAAACATCTATGTGTTGTGGTGAAGAGATATCGTCTGCACTTGGGTTGGGCCGCACGTTCGTGTAATACCAGTTTGTACCATAAGATGGTACCAGCGAACCAATGCAACTTTTATTTAATCAGGAAAATCATCGAAAAAAGCATTTACAGCTGCAACCTGGACAAAAGCAAAGGTGAACGATGGCAGTAGATAACAAAGTTAAAAACAACTGCATGCATCTACAATCAGGTGCCGGGTGGTGCCACCAGTTACTTTACTGTTATGGACCAGTTTTAGTTAACACTTACAGAATACAATCACGCCTTGATACCTTTAAATTATTCAAGTAAACCTGCCCCTCCAAAATGACAGATTTTTAAAAGAATATTCCCACAAGTACAAATACATTGTTCATTGTGATCCAATGCAGAGCAGCATTCTTACCCTCTCTGAAGGAACTGCTGCTCCAATTCAAGGCGGGGCTTCCCTTCTTCCGAGGGCTGGTGTTGGATCGTCTCAACTTGCCACTGTCCCGTCCCCTTCTACCTCCTCCGCCGCACATGCTTCCTTTATAGGGGCCAACAGCTGACAGAGGGAACGTGCCACCCTGAAACTCTAGCAGGTATCTGTCGATTTCTGAGGAATAAGGGAAACACTGTCGATCAGTGCATTTTTAATCTCATGTCATGTCTTTTTCCCTGCTCACTTATTTCCTTTGGGAACTTGAGTGAATCAACAGCCAAACATCACATGTGACGCACACGCACCGTGTCGAGGCAGGGGGCATCCCAGGAGTACAGCCTTGTTGACCAGGATGCTGAGAGCGGCTTTCACCACAGCCTGTTGTCCAGCACTCAGCCCACAGTTGCTAAGACACGGTTGTTGTGATGAGGGGGCTGGAGAGTGAGAGGTGGAAGAGGAGGAGCGCTTGGCTGTTACCCGGGAGATGATGGCTTCTTCTACACGGGGGACGACCACAGCATTCCAGAGACGTGCCAGCCACCTGCACATATGTGCACACACGCAAACATGTAAGCTTCCAAGCACGCACACACTTCATACTTCTTCCCTTAAGTCGTTTCCTGATCTTTTTCCTCTGGCCGCAGATTATCTGGTCAACACTGAGGTCGTTTCAGTTCAGTTTAGAATGTTCATTTATCATAAATGAAGGTAGAAAGATAAACACTTTATATGGAAACAATCATAAATCATTAATGTGTAGAGCAAGCAGCACTTTTTAAAATGTAACCAAATCAACTAAAAGCTCATTTACAACAGATCTACTAAGTAATTCCGTCACTTATGTACAAATATTCACTGATTTTGTGTTTTTCATCACAGCAAATTAAACTACTCTCACCAAGAGGGGGACTGTGCCTCTGTACAGGTCAAACAATCAACAGTGCAGGGCTTCAGCTTTAATTCAAATCGCATAACTCCTTCACTTCACAAATGAGCACTGGAAACAAACTATAATTTTTTTCTAGATAGAGACATGTTCACACACCTTACAATGGCCTGCGCGTTGTTTGGGACCACAGGGCAGGACAGGAAGAGCTGCGGGCCCAGCAAAGCCTCATGGGTCCCCAGACGGGACAGGCAGGCATTGAGCTGCTGCCAAACCTGGCTCACCCACAACACCAACCGCTCCATGACGCCATCAGGAGACCAAAGTCCAGTCCCCATCTGGGGGAAAGAAGCAGGGCAACAGAACTGAATATGTTCTGCTCTTATGATAAAACACTGTGTGGCTAAAGTGAAATATCAAAAGGACATATGGGAAGGAATATCACAGACTGGGTTTCCTGTGAACAGTTCTACTATGTTTTTGATCACGTCTCCCTGTGCTCCCCTTAATGATCCATTTCCTAACATTTGAGCTTGTTTGGGATTACAGGTGGAAAAAAACAACAACAACACAATTTTGGTTGTGATTAAAACAAAACCGATCTGGCCATCCACCAAAATGATGCAGTCTCTCTGGCAGCTGCAGCTAAACCTCTGTCTGACCTTGTGAAGCAGCTTTTTGCGGAGGTGCCTTCCCAGCAGGCTGTGCAGTGGCTCCTGATCCCAACGAAAAGTGACCCAGCGGAAATGCTGCTGGAGACGAAGCTCTGCTCCCTGCAGGCGGGGCTTCGATAATGTTGCAATCAGAAAGTTCCCCTCTCGGAAGTGGTGGGGACCTGAGGGAAGGAAGGACAAGACAAAAAAGCTGATTTATTTGGCATCATCTTCCTAGTCAGTCTCTTATATTGTTGTTATTATCTGACTGTTGGTTTTGTGGTCGAGCACAGGGAGCGCGTTCGCTGTCCACTCCACTCTAGGGCCTGCCTGTCTGCCTGCAGTGAGCTATGTTGTCAGATGGAGGCGGTGTACAAAGTATGTCCTACAACCAGTCTGTGGTCCGTGAGTCAGCCTCAGAGTGAAGTTCGAACATACAAAGAGCTGAAGTGTTAAAAACAATGAAAAGTGTCCACTGCAGTCACTGTCTGTGCTTTTCATGCTTTATTTTATGATCTTTTACGCTTTTTTGCCGTTCTCCCTTTCTCTGTGAACTCCACTATCACTACCTGGTCTATTCTGGCCCACATACCTACCAATCAAAGTTAGGCAGTTCCATATGTCATCCACTTCCAGTGGCATGCAGTCAGGATCTTGAAAGAGTGCACGGCTGCGTGTCTCGCGTGGTGAAAACCCCTTGTCCCCCTCTGTCTGAAAAGCTGTGTACAGACGGACACACTTGCAGGACTATAAACCCCACTTAAGACTTCCTGTTTACCGAAGAGCACAGACTCTTGTACAAAACAAATTAAAATTACAGCTGCAAGCTGCAATGACAGGGCTCTGATCGAAACTTTCCATGGCACCTTGGACATGCCCTTCAACGAGAACTCATAAGCTTTGTAATTTAGCTTGGCCAACGTCAGCAGTTGAGACTGACCAAATGTGAAGTTGATCCCATATAAACTCATACACCCCCCCACCCCCAAAATCAGTCAACTTACTGCTGGGCTTAGCGCAGAGATTCAAGAGGATTTTTGTGCCTCTTGGTACCAAATTTCAAACAGCAGTGGGACTAAACGTTTGACATAAAAGTTTCCTCCACCTATGTATGAGACACCAGACCTTATGTGTGTGTGCTTTACTACACTGTCTGTATCTGTGCTACAGGCGCTGTCTGCAGCCATACCAGTGTTCAGGACCAGTGATGAAGCAGCGCTCCTGCTGTCCAGACTGTGGCAGAGGTCTCCAAGCAGGCCTGTTAGGGATGCAGCTTTCTCCAGTCCCTCCAGCAGGACTATCACACAGTGATCAGTATGTTGAGCTGGTAGGCTGACCCCTGACCCCACAGCTGGCACCAGGAAACCTGGAAGAAGAGGAGGAAGGAAAATAAACAGCAATACAACATAAAGCACCATCAATACAAAGACAGGGGAAACTGCACGATCCTAAATGTTGTCACTGCTTTAAATCGCTGTGAGTTGATCTGAGGCACTTTGAGAGTGGAAGAATGAGTGATTTCCTCCCACCCGACCCTTCCAGAATCAACCATAAAGAGACAGAAAAAAAATTCTTTTGTGCAATAAATGTAGCTGATTAAATTAAACCATGACTTTTAAATATGAAGCTTTCCATCGGTGTGTCTGCTCGTGTGTTTTCCTACCACAGCTGATGAAAGTCTCAAGCAGATGCTCTTTGGTCAGGCTCTCTTCCACCTCCACCCTCACCACGTCACAGCTGAGCCCCCCTGCCTTCTGCTTCGACTGATAGAGATACAAAGAAGAGGTGGGGTGGGGGGAGATGAGTGAAGAAGCACAAAGAGGTAAGAAGGGAGCCCGTTGTCATGGAAACAAAGGAAATGTACGGTTACTATGTGCCGAGTGAAATGGAGCAGGAGGAAATTCTGAATGAGAAAAAAGGGCTTTTCCACATCAGAGCTGTCAAAGATATTCCTCTGTCCTTCATTTGCTTTTTAAATATCGTGGCATTTCATTGTGATACACAGCTTTATTAAAAAAAGAAATCAATAAGTAAATGAATAAAAAGGAATAATTATTACTAAAGCAAGGAAATCATCAAAACAGGCACCACAAATACAGAAGAATGACCATTGCCACATGACTGATTAGACACAAGACACTGTGCAGGGCTTTCATATACATGATTCCCTGTGTTTATGTAGGTAATGGTTAATACCGCTCTTATGAGTGAGAATTTCACTTTCTAGTTTAACAGTGGGACAGTTCGGCTTCTGTTCTTAATTCACAATTCTTCAACCTAACCTTATTTTTTCATGTAGCCACATCTTCTTTTGTGTGCACGTGGAAAAATACAGTTTCTGATGCCATTACCAGACTAATGTGTCAATGTGAAAGCAGCAGTGATTCAAACAGTTTTTGCCCATGTGCTGGCCAAATATTTAAGAATTTAAAAAAAAGCATCACTGATGATGAATTTGAGTTCCACTGTGTGAGTTCCCTCTATCCCTATTAAATCTGTGGCCTGTGGGAAGCACCAGTGGCTAGCCTTTGGTGTGTTTCATCATGTTGTAATGAGACATTGCATTACTGTTTGCCAGCAATTTCGGTTTCATTGCATCAGCCTGTGCAACAGAGCCAAATGCAACTTTGTTTAAAGATGTAAAGTAGAAGATTTTCCTCAGACTTAACTGTCAGCACTCCCTGACATGGAAGAAACTCACAATTACACCTCAGCTATGAATGAATTTGCTTTCATGAAACTTTACTTCAAAGTAAGACCATGTTCTCTCACACATTCAGCTGTTCAACACTACACCTCCCTTCACATGACTGGCTGAACACACACAGTGGTCAGGTTTTAAGTAGGGGTTGTAGCACTTCTTTGAGAGCGCAGCGCTCCGAAACAGCGTTTAAGCCGTGGTACCTTGATGTAGTGAGCAACCAGACCGGCGATGTACTCCTGACAGCTGCCCTGAAGCCCATGAAAGATGAGGTTACCATATTGCTCCACCTAAACACAGACACAGAAACAGGCAAAGACTGAGCTGACAAGAAGAGAGAATAATGTGGTAGCATGACAGTCTGTCTACATTTAATCCTGTTGTTTAATAACAATTCCAATAGGATTGAGATCTGGTGACTGTGGAGGCCATTTGAATACAGTCAACTCACTGTCACATTCAAGACACCAGTTTGAGTGACTAATATATTGTCCTGCTGGCAGATGGGTACACTGTGGTCATAAAGGGATAGATATGGTCAGCGACAATACTCAGGTAGGCTGTGGAGACACACCCCACACCATTACACCACAACCAGCAGCCTTTTCTATCCAAAAAGCTGCTGGACGAATCTAAGCATTCAAATTCTTTTGCTTGTATACGGGGTTCTGCCATGGATTCTTTTATCTACACATGCTATTATCTCCTCCCCTTTTTAAAACAAACATCTGTGATGACAAAATGCCTGCTTTTGATGCAGCCAGCAGGGGGCAGCATAGCTGCTAGAAAGTCACACCCTCCATTTCCTTTCATCTGTCCATCACCCACTCCTCTTTCTTTGCCATCTCTCTCACTAATGGTGTATCACTTCCTCTGTATTTTTCCAGCATCTTACTCACCAAATCCCCCCAATCCCTCACACTCCTTTGTGTGTATTTGCATAAATGTGTGCAATGTGCGCGCTTACCAGGCGGACATAGTTGTGCAGCAGTGGCAGGGGGAAGAGGGATTCCAGAGCCAATTCATCGAGGCATGACTCAGACAGACCTGTCAAAAAAAAAAAAACACAGACGCACAAATAAATCCTCAAATCCAATCTGCTTTACATGCGAGGCTCCTCTATGCGAGCCGAACCTCAAGGTGCCCTTGGAATAAGAATGTCCTAAAAACTAAAAACAGCATGTTTAATAGCCACATTATTTATTTCCTCAGTGCTTTTAGCTACAGGCCTGCAATACAGTAAATGTAAACACTGCTGTCAGTAAATCAGAGCAGAGTGAGGGTATAGTCTACGTGGATATTTACTAATAGCTCTTAATGCTTTCTGCCAGTGAGCGGGATGAATTACAGTTGTGAGAGGTTTAAATCCACACGCTGAGGAATCTCAGTCACTCATCCTTCCTCAAAGATTTTCACCTAAACCACAGTTTTTAGATGAACTGGAATAATTCTCGACACAATCTCTGAAAGCTTTGTCACTATATTTAACATATCTAAACATTAGTTGAATCTAAATCTTTACGATCTTTCATATAAAATACAGAAGATCATTTGCTTCAAAAGCAAACTGTGGATGTTGTCTCAGTCTGCCCTTCATAAGGAGTAAACACAGGGGTCAGTGAAGTCAGCTGTCTCTGTTTACAGACTCATTTACACGATAATTTGCAATTGCAGGCAATGAGTCGAAGGCTGTGAGGGCAAAGTAAAAACAGAAACAGAAGCTATTTAAATAAGGCTGTACGTATGCCAGTACTGTGGAGTTGGATCTTTGGGATGATAATGTGAAGGATATTTCAAGACATCAAAACCTGCTTTTAGGTATGTCTGCCAGCATCTCACGTGCATTAAAGTGAAGAATGTACAAAGAGATGTAGACAACGAAACATCAAAGTTAGAGCCGTATCTAATATGGGACCACGTCTGGACTCAATCAGAACCGACAGGTTCAGATTCCATATGATTTGTCCTGCTCCAAAAAGTGAGCTGATTCAGTCTCGTCCTGTCCCGGATTCCCAAAAACCATGAAATATGAAAGGACCGACACATTTCTGCTGTTAATCTGAAAAAAAGAAAACGAGTCTGGGGGGCTCGGTATGCTTTGTGGTAGAGGCTGTTTTCCAAATTTCCTCTGATAGTTAAAATTTGTATATTTTTTTCAGGATTTGGGGCTTTTTGAAGCTTCGAGAGCATAATTTTCATGATATGTGATATCAAAAGCGTTGCCGTCTGAAATGTGCTGTGTGAAAAAAAAGAAAAAAGAACGTGTAATAAGCCAAAGCTTCAGCCTTCATCTGCTCACTGAGTATTTGCTTTATTTACTTCCATGGGAATTTTGTCATTGATTAAAAAGGTTATTGCAGTCATTTTTTTTTAAAAAGAGGATCAGTGAGCGTGGCTGCAGAAGGAAAGCGATGAAGCACAAACCTTTCAAGTAGCTCAAAGAAAGCAGTTATGATTAAATATGTAAAAGAACACGCACAGAGAGAGATGCATGTTATTTCAGGATCAACCTAAATTGAATTTCCTTAGATCTGATGGTAGATACAGCAGAAAGCCAGAAGGAGAATACAGACCAGACGTTGCTAAAAGCACACAAAAGTGTCAACTAACTGCTTTAGTCACACAGTCTACAGTACACATAGGAATCCTGGATGCAAACTTAAAGAAACAGACCAAAAAAGATTCAGGTGATGATGATCTAAAGATCGCACTGTTCCTTTTCCAGGGTGGAATGTTTTTAAAGATGTTTGCTATACAATCATTCCACCCTGCAAAAACAGCAGCTTAAAGAAATCATTAATACCTGCTAACATAAGCTGAAAGTTGTATTTCACTGTGTAGGGATCGTGACTTAAATGTAGGCCTGAGCACAGAGCTGGTGTTGCATCACTCAAATAGTGAATTTGATTAATTATAATCTTTTATTTATTCAACATTACATTTAAAATGGGTATTGTTTCATGAGACTAATTATTCTGAAAAATGTTCTGGCTAGAGTTTTCCTTCATGTGGTGCGGCTCAGTAGGTAGAGCCTGTTACAACACTGCCTACGCTGCAAATGCATCCAAACAGATTTGTTGGGCCCTTTCATCCACCAAATGGCATTTGTTACCAGTGATGGCAGCTCTGATTCTGGTGTGTGCTCTGAGCTGCTGAATGAGCACCGACTCTGATTGCCAGGTTTTTTCGTGTTGCGTTTTTTTTTTTTTGTTACCTTTGAGGCGGATGGTGATGCACTGGCTGAGAGGTTTCCTGACCAGGTCCCAGGGGGATACAGGCAGCTCCTGACCTGGTAACCACTCAGTATCTCCTGGAAGAAAAAATAAAACCAGACCCATTACAATCACACAATCTGAGCACACAGTTGTTAAACAAACAGTTTACTCATATGGTGACACAAAAGGACTGCATACACAATTATAAGCAGCCTATTGTGTAGTTTATCAGCATGTTATGTAGTTGTCCTTATCTGTTCTGCCTATTTGTGGCATACGTGTATTAGAAGATGGGAATTTTATATACGTGTAATATAACAAGGCCAGAGACGGAAGAAAAGAGTAGAAAGAAGAAAAATGGGCAAAACAGGAGAAACGATGAGAATAAAAGAAAGTGCAAATAAAGCATAACAGGTCACCAACTGGTGCATTGGCAACAGTCAAAAGACAAAGAGCTACTGAAAAAATAACAGATACACAAACAAACATAGGATCTTCTCTGTGTGTGTGGGTGTGACTGTTTGTCACGAAACGTACTTGATAATGAGGGTGGGAAGCCATAACAACACCCCCCAGGAGACCCGGACCGCCCACAGCCCCCCATCAGCACTGAAGAACCAAGGCCACATGTCCTGATGATAACCGCATGCCCTCCCTAGATGGAGCCTCCGCAGCCAAAGGGCAAGAAGGCCAAAAGATCAGAGGCAACGGCCAGCTGATCCACCAGACACGAACCATGAATTTAAGTATTTTAATAAAATACAAATGTTTTTGTGAATGTCATTCATGTAAAAGAAAACAAAATTATAATTACAAAAATCATTTTATTGATTTCAAAATATCTCCGATCGTCCCAGTTTGCGTCACAATAACCTTAAACAAAATGTTCACCACCAGGGGGCAATGTTTTACCAGTGAGTGTGCTGACATTTTTTTCAGGAGTGCTCCTGTTCTTTAAACTTTTTTTAAATTTATTTTTTCATTCCAAGACACTGTGGCTCTTGATTGCGTTCCCTGTTGTCATAACGGGTGGCTGTAGCTCAGGTGGCAGAGCGGATCAGCCACTAACCAGAAGGTCGGTGGGTCGATCCCAGGCTGCTCCAGTCTGCATGCCAAATATCCTTGGGCAAGACCCCATGTTGCTCTCCGATGCATCCATCGGAGTGTGAATGTGTATGAATGTTAGATACTTAGCACTTAAGCTTAGAAGTGCTTGTGTGTGATTGGGTGTATAAAGCGCTTTGAGTGCTCAGACAGAGTAGAAAAGCACTATATAAGAACCAGTCCATTTACCATAAATAAGAATCTATTTTTATGACTATGTTGATTCATTGCCCGATCTTGTGGTTCAAATTGATATTACATGAAAGTATACCCCAGCTATGCTTACTGTGAGCGCTCAAGTCATATAACATGCTTGCAGTATTTTCCTGCAAGCAAGCACTTGCAGAAGAAAACCTTTCAGGAAGAAATCTTCTGACACAGGAAGAAGTCTCCGACCGAACCAGTAACTGCACTGCTTCATACGTATTAACCAATTCTCATAACATCAGGGGAGGAGCAGCTTAATGCAATTGCCCTGAAAGCTGTCCCACTGTCGGCTGAATAAACATTCAGTGAACGTGAACTAAAGAATGTGGAACACGTAAAAAGTTCAATATAAAAACAGTGCGGCACATTTTTTTAAATTATTATTATTAGTAGTAGTAAAGCTGTGGTAGTACAAAAGCACTGCAACTTTTGTAGGATTGTACTACTGTAGTGGCTTTACAATACTATTCTGTAGTCACCAAGTTTGGGGACATTAAAACGCAGCTGTGAGGCTAACATTTCACCTAAAGAGCCAATGACAGATGACTTCGATGAACAGCGTTCAGTAAAACTGCCAGAAGTTGGGGCTAAATTGCCCTGTGCTGACTAGAGTTTGTGCTTTTGTACAAGTCTCCATTTGTACTGCAAACTGAGACTCAGCTACACTTTCACTTCAACCCAGAGACAAACTGTTCAGGAAAAGGGTTGAGAGTTTTCTCACTGACTGGACATCCAACTTCCTTTTTTAAATTTTTTTTTAAAAAAATATTTTCACACTAAAACAGTTTCCACAGCAAAGGCAACAAATGAACGATGTAAGGCATGGGACTAACACTGCTCCCAGACCAGCCTGGCAGTAGCTGATACTAACCTGATTAGTGATGATTATTTGTACATTTTTCAATTAATTAGTAAAAATAGCAATAATCATCAGTACAAACCCCCAAAATATTTAGTTGCAGTAAAAACAGAAATTAGGAAAGCAACACATACATCTGAATCTAAAAGGAACACATATCTGCCATTTTTAGGTGTTCTGAAAATCTCAAAAATGTCACAAAGAAAAACAGATTCACAATTTAAATACTGGGAGCGGTCTTTTTTCTTCTTCTTCTGATTTTAAATTTGAACAAAAATTAAAGCTAAGCGATTAGTATTCAAATATTCAGATACCAATAATTTAGTTTCCCTGTTTGTGTTTGCTATTCATTCTGTTTTTGCCCCAGGCAAACAAAAACAACAGTTAAATGTCATGTTACTGTTAAATCATAAACTGTTAAATAAAAGGTTTTTCATATTATCATCACGCCATCTTTGCTGTGACACAACAGCACCGATACAGGTAAATGTCATTGTATCAGCAAGTCATCAATGCCAACATCCTTACTTGGAGCAGATTTGCGTCTGTCCCTAATTTTTTAATCAGCTATATTAATCGAATTCCCTGCAAATGCAGCAATTTGATCTTGTGCAGAATATTTCTGCAACTCTCAACTTATAACGTCATTAAATTTCACTCATCTAATAAAACAATAAATCACAAAAACTGAGACGTGTAAATAGTTGCAGAAGTCGGCGCTCAACATAAAGGTAGCTGAATTCAATGTAAACACCCTGCTAAAAAGCCCAGCATTGAGCAACAAAAACACAAAGGGAAATGTATGCGATGTGCTGAAACAAATGAGACGTGGATGGAGACTCTCAGATAGAAAGTCAGACACCAAAAAGTGTCTCTGTGTCTTAAGTTTGATCCCGGTTGACACAGAAGACTGGCATTTTCTCCTAAATTGCCGTCTTCCTCCCCTTTCTTCGATCCCTTCCCCCCCAACTTCATGCATTATGCATCCCTCTTCTGCTCATGCTTTCTTTCATCATCAGCCCCAAAACACACACAGAAGCCTAGCAGTCGCTAAGCCTCTTTAGAGACAGTAACAGCACGAGAGACAGTAAATGTGTGACAGAGAGGTGTAACAAGAGACTACAGCAAAGAGACGAGCAGTCCTTTGCTGGCCGAGGACATCGATTTCCTTTTTATCAGTCTGGAATTCAGAGGGACCTTTACTGCAACACACGCACACACAAACGCACACACGTAACTCTAGCCCTGAATAAGCCTCAAGCTCAAGAAAGGACTGGCTTCATAGGGTGACATTTGAGGACCAAAAAGGACACAAACATAGGCGCAGCACATAGACTCTCCACATTTCCCAAAAGATTAAATATTCATTATTTCAAAGAAGAAGAAGAAGAAGAAAATCATGTGAGAAGCTCTAAGCATCAAGCCAAACGAATACAGTCTCACAGCAGATGGCTACAGCTGAACATACAGGAAGCTGATAAAAGATTCTACTGTGGATACATTTATACAGACTACAAGCACTCAGTAGAATGCTTTTACACAAATTGTCCACTTTTTCTTCCGGACTAGTTTGTAGCAATAAAAAACAAGCAGTCTGGGGATGGACATCTCTGCCAAGGCTGAAAGCCTCCACTGCATGCATGAAATTTTGAACCCAGAATGTTTTTTTCTTGAGCACATCAAAACAATGCCACCCAATCCTTCCTTTTTTCAAATTTAATATGCATTTATAAGGATGTGATAAGACATTTCTAATTTTGTTCAAGTGCACAATAGTAAAGAATCCTTCTAAAACCTCTGAGCTCAACCTCCAATAACAATAGCACCCAAAGCCTAACTAACTAGTAAGAAAGTAAGAAACTGAACTAATGACAAAACCTTGGAAATTGTTTTTATTGACATGCTGATGTAGCTGATCTGACTGACTGAATGACTTTAGCTTCAGGTGTAATCAGTAAATATCTCCAAATGAACAACCAGACCAGGACATCCTGTTAGATGTGACAGTCATTGTTTGTTCTCCAGTTGTGCTTTTAAATCTAATTATTTTAGGTGATAGCCAATGGTTTGTTCTCCATATGGACTTTTTACCTGCATGTAGCCAAAGTACACCCACTGATAGCAGTGATACTGCTCGGACTGCAAATTTACTACAATCAGAGCTAAAAAAGACTTCATGCAAGCAAAAGTTTGCAGTTTTAGAAAAATAATGCAATACAGTGGCTAATGACTACTTCATATGACCGTAACGAAGCTTCTATTTGTTTTAGTGTATTAATTCAAGGAGTTTGTTACCTTTACACTGCAAGGACAGCCACTGCCAACATTAATCTGTACTTAAATGAGACAGATGCACAACAAGCTAAACCCTATCGCACTCTTTATCCCATTTAAGGGCATGCAGCCTCTGTAATAGAGCAGATACATGAAAGAGTAGGAGCTTTTACACCAATAGAACGAAAACACAGATGAGTCCTATTCTTTGTCCTTTCCTTTTGCTTTGAGAAGATTACTGAGCCAAGTGACACCAAGTTCAAGGAAGATTAAAGGATGTACATAAGGACGGGAGTGCATGAAAGGATGAAGAAAGCATATATGGCAGGTAAAAGAAAAAAAAAAAAGAGTAAAGAGTGAAAGAAAACAGATGTAAGAATTCTAAGTGTGTTAGGAAGGTGAGAAAGATGAGGCAAAGATGCAAAGGAAGGACAAGAAAGACAAAGCAGTGAAGGAACAACAGAGGGATAGAAATACAGAGAACAGGATAGAGTGTTTCTTCACCTATGAGGACGGAGGCGATACTGGCAGGACTGAGGCCTAGTGGGGGGCGCTGCATCTCTTCTCTGGCCATCTGAGATTCTCCACACAGGATCTGGAGGTGGGATGTGAAGGTGTGGCTAAGGGCAGCGCTTAGCTGGGCCCAGTGTGTTGAACGATCAACCGACACTCTGCCCAGCACCCAGTGGGTACCGGGGAGCCCCTTCGCCACATCCTCTTCTAAGGCCTCAATGGGGCACATGGACCCTGTCCCTCCTCCTGAACACTGGAGATAAACCTGGACCCGATAGAATTCTGTGAAGACAAAGGAGAAGAAAAGCATGTGCACAGAGTGGGAAGAACATCAGCGATGTGTGCAATTACATAAGGAGTTAAAACTACATTTACGACACGTATTTTTGCAATAATAACACAAGCTGAAAAGAAGACCTCCGTGTGATACTTTTAATTTAATGTTGCACACAAAATGAGCAATGCAGTGGCTTACCCAAAAAGCCAACAACCAACACAGCAGTAAACAGATAAAGTACTCCACCTCCTTCCCCACACATCACACCATGGTGACTGGGTGCAGTTTTCACAGTTTCAGTTGCACAGTGGGGGAATAACCTGGAGACTACAGCTAACTTTCAGTTTTACCTTCAGATGAAAGTTTTCTGCATCAGCTGGCTAAATTTAATTTTGTTTGAATGTAAGCAGGCAGCTTAGATTCAACCAGCTTGTGTATCTTGCCTCAACTGCACCAATAAAAATGATGCCCCAAACTGCAAAACCTAGTTCCTGGATAAGTATGTGGTTCAGAGGTGCACAAGGAGATGATCCTCCAGATCAGCCAAATTAAAATCAGGATTCGTTTTTGTGTGTAGATAGACACACAGCAAACACAGGCAGCTACTCACGGAGGTTTTCAAGCAGATCTTTGCAGTCATCAGTTGCCACGTCATGAATAGTGCGATTACACTTATCCCTCCTCTCAATGTCCTGTTCGCTGTGACTGCACAGCACCTCCAGACACTCCTATACACACAAAACAATAAGAATAAACAAAAAAATTTATTTTCTCAACATGACGGAGACTTTCCACCCCGACTGAAAGTCTAAGAATTTGTTTTACGGGGATGCGATCACATTATTTTTTTGTCTTTATCTCTATACTAGTCAGATATTCTAGCAGAAATGCAAACTCGTCTATCTATTATTCAGTTTTGGGCTGCCTGTATTCCTCAATTTCTTGTCCTTAGCTGACGGGAGTGGTACCCAGTGTTGTCATCTGCTGCTGTAGCTTGTCTGCTTCAAGGTTTGACATGTTCTGCATTCAGAAACGCTTTTCTGCATACTTTGGTTGTAGTGAGCAATTATTTGAGCTACTTTTTGATCTGATCTCTGGCATTAACACTTTCACGCACAGAACTCACTAGATATTTTCTCTCTCTATAAATCCTAGACATGGCTATGTGGGAAAATTCCAGCAGGTCAGCAGTTTCTGAATAATCAGATCCTCACATTTGACACCAAAGTGACTTTTCATCCTCATTCTGATGCTCAGTTTGAACTTCAGCAGGTCCTCTTTATCATCAGCAGGTTCATATGAGGAATTATAGAGTGAATATGAATGCAAAAAGCCAAAAAAAAGTAGGAGGAGGTTGAAAAGCTCTGTAAACATGCGAGGAGTTGACAGGAATCTTCCACATGCAGACTTGTTATAATCATATACATATTTTTACAATTGTTACCTTAAGGCCCAGGGCAGCAGCCATGTGTGCAGCCGTCCAGCCATCACTGTTGGCCTGGTTCAGCAGGGCAGCAGGCAGTGCCAAGGTGGCAGGAGTCACAGTGGGGTCACTTTGGGGTGGGTGGTATAGGAGGAGACGCAGCATGTCGGCGTGTCCCGAGCGCACAGCAGCATGTAAGGCTGTGCAGTTGTCCTGCAGAGAGATAAAGGTGAGTTGTGTTGTGTTGGAGTTCAACTGACAGAATCTATTAGCGATACCTAACACCTTTCAAGTGAAGTGAAGGTGTTACACACTCATATCAACTCTGCTGCTTAGAATAATAGATGGTGGTGATTTTGTTTAATTAAGTTTTAGTGGTTTCAGTTTATACGAAGCATTAACAAGAAAAAAAAAACCCACAAACACCCAAAAGACCTAAAGACAATTCAATTCAGACTTTTTTGGCATTTTCTAATTACAGGATTTAAAAAAACAATGAAACAAAAGATTTTGAAGAAAGAAGACTACACATTCAAGCTGTACTCTTAACCCAGTTCAGGCCTCAATGTAAATCATCACATTTGACTGAACACACTGGCCAACATTTTCTTGTGGCTAAAAATACCTCCACACTCAAAAGCTTAGATATGCTATAGAGACTCTGGCAGCTCTCTGGCTCAGCAGGGAAGTCAGACTAAATGAAGACCAAAGCAGGTAACTAAATATAGGGGCTTTGTCACACACTGTCACAGTAACTAGCAGGCTCCTATGGTTACCATGGAAATCCAGAAAGCCCATACATCAAAGGGCTCTCAGCAGAGAACAGCCCCCCAGAGAAAGCTGCGATCCTTTATGTGAAATGGACAAAGTGTTTAACAGTGAACATCATTTGTAACAAGTGACTAAATGGAAAAATGTGGAAAGGGCGACAGCGGTGTGTGTTTTAATGAAAGGATTACATTCTGTGCAGTATTATCCAGAATATACGCTCAGGGCAAAATTATTAAACGAGGATTAAAACTGTAGCAAAGTGTGGCTTTTGTGAAATCACACACTTATGAACTTTTAACAAATTTTATATGCGAACGGTACATCTTCTCACTTATTATGCAAATTATGACTTTCAAATCTGAAAATTGTCCAAACATCAGTTACATCGGCAAGCAATTTAAAACATTAGCGTTAAAGCATCTTATATCACTTTGAAACATCTGTAAGGAACTGATGATGTAAAAAACAAAACAAAAAAAACAAAAAGATATTACCATGAGCCAACAACCAAAAAAAAAAGCCTAAATTACACTTTTCAATGAAATGAATGCTCGTTTATTTTGATCTACATGAGCTGAACTGTTGTGAACTTGTACTGCAGTGAAACACATGCTACTAACTTACAAGTAATTTTAATCTGTAAACAAAAAAAGATACAGTATCTAGTTGGTGGATATTATTATTATTTTTAAGACAGATGAGCATGGCTATCTATACAAGTCACAGGAAACCAGGTTTTCCTATTACGTAGAAGTCAAACAAATTCATTATTGAGTCTTAAGTTATACTTACCACAGTAGTCAGTGAGCGATCAGCTCCAGTGCTTAGCAGGACCTGGGCACAGTCCAGCCTTCCTGCCTCACAGGCCAGGAAGAGTGATGTCTGCCCCCCCACTGCCACTGTGTCTACAGCAGCTCCTGCAGTCAACAACACCTCCACACAGCTGAAAAGAGTTAGGCAATGTTAGTAACGCAAGAGGCGAATAAACTTGGAAAGTATTCATTATCATTCAGCTCATTCAGCTGACTAAACTAAAAGTGAAACATTACAAATGATATAAAGGACATATAACAACAATGGTGGTATCCCATGGGTATCTGAATCAATTTACGTGTCAAAATGATGGCCAAATAAAACCAAAGTGCTTCAAATGACAGCAATCAAAGATTAAATTACATTAATGTATACAAATTCTGGTAATTATTCGAGATATTTTGTTGCATTTATTCTTTACTAATCATTTACAGTTGTTACTCCTTATGGCACACCACCTGTTAACAGCCATGGGAAGACATCATACACATCAGTCTGCTACAAAACTGATGGGAGTCCAGATCATCTCAGGAACACTAAGCCTGTCAGCTAACACTGGGACTAAGTCATGATACCCAAGGGGGAAAAAAGACTTCACACTGTAAAACAAGCTGTGTGTGTGTGTGTGTGTGTGTGTGTGTGTGTGTGTGTGTGTGTGTGTGTGTGTGTGTAAGGATGCCTTTTGGATATCCTACTCTATAAATAACATGGTGATCAGATATTACAGCACTGCACATTCCCCAGCTGGCTCTGTGCATCCTCGCTCAGTCCACTGTGGCTGACACAGCCTGGCTCTAAGCACTGGGTTCATCTTGGCAAGACATCACAATCAATACGAGTGATCGCAACTGACAGTGAAGATAGTGTAGAAGCAGATGTTTCACTCATCTTTCACAGCTCATAATGAAGGATCTAGTAATGTTTGAAGAGGAGAAATGAGATAAAGTTGCAAACATGAACAGGTACTGCCAAGTCAAGCTGACTTTACTTCAGTTGGTTTCAGAAGAGGAGCAGAGCTAGTCTCAACTTGATTAATTAGAAAATTCCCTTCAGGCATTATTGAAGTTCTTACTCTTAGAAGTTAAACTATGCTCTACCAAACGACCAGTTTGAACTGGTGTCATTGCAGAACTGAGCAAACAAGCTGCCGTCGCTCTGGGCAGTGGAACCCAGCACAGTTAGCAGCATCTGCCTACCGGTTGTTTCACACATGGGAGGCTCCAGCTGTGCTTGTCTTCCAGCAAAGTATGCATAATGAGTCATCAATTGACAACACACAAACTGACTTCAGGGACCAGTGTGACAACAAAAAAAAGAGAGCTCAAGTCCCGAAAATAGCAGTAAACAAAAACAGGATAACTATTAACAAAGTCACACTTCACGGTTTCTGAGACTTGACACTTGTTTTAGTCAGGAAAGTGCCAACTGAGCTACATTATCTTTTTTTGTAATTTAATTTGTGAAAGCCAACTGAATCAGATAGAAAGGAAAATAATACTTAAATGTAATTAAATAAACACACACACATGGACACACACACAGACACACACTGCTGGTGTTGCTGCTTCTCACCAACCATGATCTGTCAACAGTCAGCGGTGGCTACGTTACATGGTCAAACCAATGAGTTCTTGGGGGTTCTAGTAAACCTTTTCATAATCCAACGAGAAAATAATGCAACCATCTAACCATGGAAACTAATTAAATGCTGGCTGTGTTCTTTGTGCGCACATCCACCACCTTTTTCTAAATGTATGTGAACATAAAAATCCACCCAAATCAAAGTGAGAAAATCTGATTAGAGTTGAGCTGATAAGACCTGTACCAGAGATGCATTAGCAGCTGAAAAAAAAACATTTCAGTGCATGTTTCATATTTTATTTAAATGCATGACCATTAATGAAAACGTGACCTAAACTGTTTCTTTTGTGCATCGCAGTGAGTAGTCTAGTTTCTGGACTGCTGGTGAAATACAACAAGCACTTCAGCTGGGAAACCTTTCACAATTGACCAAACTGATGCATATCTGGGTTTTTTTAGAAGTGACAAAATTGTGACCACTCTGGCTAAAAGGCTTTAAAACCATATGAGCTCACCTGCTATGGCCATGGGCAGCAGCAAAGTGTAAAGGTGTGAATCCATTCTCATCCGAAACATCAGCAGGCAATCCCGAAGACAGCAGCAGCTCCACACAATCTGACAGAGAGAGGAAGATGGATGAATCTTTTGTAGTCTGCTGCTACACAAACATGACTCAAGTTTTGTAACAGCATACAGAATTAACAAAAATACTGTAAAATATTTATGACATATAATACAAATACGATCCATCAGGGCAAGCAAGGCAAGCAGCACTTCTCTAAAAGTCTATAAATCATCAAATAAAATCAGAGTGAAATTAATCTATCGAGCTCAGTCTTAAACAGTATTCTGCCCCATATGCACTAGCCTTTAAATTACTATATTATCTTATAGCAACAGTTGCCTACTGTGTCTGGACCTCTGCTTGCCCCAGTTCTACCGCAATCTAAATTTGATGGTTATGTCCGTGTCCTGTTAACAGACTCAAGCTGGGCAGGCCAAGAGGCCACAAGCTTGTTTGTTTGCACATCTGCATTAGGGCTGTGCGATATGACCAAAATCTCATATCCCGATATAAGAATTCTATTGTCCGATAACGATATAAATCACAAAAATGTAACATTTTCTGTAAATTCTGTGAATCTCGGGCAGCTCGACTTGCGGCAAGTGTTTCCAGCTGTGCGTCATGTAGCTGGAGTCGAGTGTTTTAACAGATGCATGAAACAATACATTTTTAGACATAAGTTGTAAAGGCCGCCGTTTTCTTTGTGAGTATTTATTACACGGCGTGCTGCGGGGAAAAGCCTGTTCTAATGTTTGAGTCTAAGGTTTATTTTTTACCACCTGGCGGCTCTTTTTTAATTCTCATCCGATAATAATCTGCTCTTTCACGTGATTCAGTTTATTTTGAAAAGTCTCAACAGGATCTTGAGCTTTATTGTGAAAGGTTTATGTGGAACATAAACAAGCGGTCACGCGATGCTGTTACCGTCGTTGTTGCTAACCACAACGCATAAAAACAGGCGCTTGTCTGTCTGTAGTGTGGTTATATAAAATATAAGAGAAAGAGAGAAAGAAGAAATTAATATAGCCACCACAGTGACCATCACAATGATGAAAAAATATTGCCGTAAACAGTTTATTTTGCGACACCACGAAACAAACGATAGCGTAAAATGAAACGATAGACGTTTTTATATTGTCATCCGATATATATCGTTATATCTAACGGCCCTAATCTGCATTGTTGATAAACTTGTGACAGGAAAGTGATGGGAGACAAGTAGACTAGAGAAGGTGCTAGAGGCTCTGCTTTCACTGTTTGGAGATCAGTTACCATCTGTGTTTGTGAAAACAGTGCTGTCATTAGCAAGGACAGTCACACAACAAGCACAAAGAACTGTGCAAGTCTTGAACTATCCTTCAATTTCCACATTTCAGCATATTTTGGTTGGAAAACAGGAAATAGATGCAATGATGTATTGAAACATAAGCAAACACAAATGGAAATACAGTATATAAGGAAAAACCAGAGTTTGTACAATTCTAACCAGCTTGAAAGTCAATATTTGGCATGACTATCTTTATTCTTTAGCACAGCCTGAGCTCTCTTAGGTAGCTTTCCTATACATTCTTTAAGCAGCCTTCAGGAATAGGTCTTAGGGTTCTTCAAGAACATTCCAAAACTCTCCTTTTAATGTTGACGGCCTTTTGTTCCACCCTGTCTCGATGATCCCACGCTGCTTTAATAATAGTGAGTTCAGACTTCTGTGGAAGCCAATCCTTGCTTTTATGCACTGGCAGTGCGTTTGTGATCTTTTCTTACTGAAAAATGAAGCCAATCCGACACTTTCCAGATGGCATATCTTTGCAGATTAAAATCTAACAGTACTTTTCTGGGCTCATATTTCCACCAATTTAACAAGATTCTAGTGGAGCAACGGATCACGGATGATTCGTAATCCGAACCGATCCCACTCCACGGTTCGGCACGCACGTGATCCGAAGATTCGAAAAAGAAGGGAAAAAAAGTATGTGTATGGTGCGCGTGGTGGGTCTGTCAAGCGATAGTTATGGCCAGCACTAGCGGTCCAAGTGGAGGAGCAGAGAAGTTTGCGGTATTTAAGCAGCCCTTTGCTGCCCAATCCGACCAGCCTAAAGCTATTACAAAAGCTATTAGGGTGTTTAGCTGCAGACGGGAGGCCGTATTCCCTTGTGCAAAACAAGGGGTTTAAACTATGATGAACGTGCTTAGCCACGCTATGATATCCCGTTCGCGTCCACTTTAGTGGCAAGATCGTTCCAAGCATGTATGAGCAGGAAAATTTTTAAGTTATGGCTGAACTGTCCCAGGCATCTTCTGTTGCCCTAACTACTACAAATGGGTGGACCTCCAGGGCAACGGAAAGCTACGTGACCGTGACAGCTCATTATATCACAGCAGAGTGCGACATAATGAGCAGTATGTATTATTGTAGGGTCTACCTTACAATATAAAGCGCCTTGAGGCGACTGTTGTTGTGATTTGGCGCTTTATAAATAAAATTGAATTGAATTGAATGGTAGATACAAAGCCCTGTACTGCCCTATATTGTACCATAATTATTTTTTTTAATAACTGCGTGGAATGAGTCTTGAGTTGAATGCTTTTAACAGGCAAAAAATATTTCAATAAGTAAATAAGTAAATGTAAAATTTTTGTCTTTTTTCTTTTTTTGCTGATCCAAAAATTGATCCGATCCGTGACTTAAAACTGATCTGATCCGAACGGTGAGATTCTTGATCCGTTGCACCACTACAAGATTCCCAACACCACTGCCTGAAATGCAGCCCCACACCATGACAGAGCCTCCACCATGTTAGTTTCACGGCTGTAGATTGGCTGTTGTATCTCTGTCTTGACCACCTCTGTAAGTATTGACAATTTGAAACAAGCTTTGATTCAAGCCTCTACAAGACATGTTGCCATTGATTTTTTTAGTCCAGCTCTATTGTAATTTGACACACACAGAGAAAGGACTACAATGTCAGAAAACCTACTATAACATCTCAGAGTGAGAACCACAGTGTACACTGAACTCAGAGCATAGAAGCCACTTTATCTTGTTGCCATGGATACTGTAGGTAGTGTAATATGGATGGTATCGCTGGACAAAAAGAAGCAAAACAATTATGAGAGAGGACTTCTATGAATCACTGAATCCCTTCGCAGTTATTGAATTGGAATTTTAAAAAAGAAACTTGTGTATTTATTACAAAGACACAGTTTTGTGTTACAAAGACACTTCACTCCAAAAATCTTTTTCATTTTGTAGAGCATTTGTCCATATAGATTTTGTTTTAAATGGGGGGGCGGTGCTCAGGTTTGGGGTAACTGATGTACAAATATCTACCTAAAATCAACCAATTGGCACTGTTTTATGCCCAAATGTATGTGTGTTTATAAAAATATATCAGAAATCATTCTATAAACCTTGGGAGGCCAGTTTCAAGTACACACACACACACACACACACACACACACACACACACACACACACACACACACACACACACACACACACACACACAGTGTCCCTGTGCAGAAGGAATGAGAGGTTCATCTTAGCATGACATCATGTAAACATTGATAGTGTTTGATTAATGCTAGCAAAATGCACGTGTGTGTTGGTTGGTGCATCCAGGTCATGATTCTGGGAAAGGCATGTAAACAATGGTGCTGAGTTTTTCCATTTCATGTTTGGAGCTTTGTGCAATCCATGACAAGTGCCCTCTAGTTCCACTATTTTCATGTGAAAGCAGTCATTTCTAAAACCCTTTCATCTTTTGAAATAAGACGAATAAGTGAGTGTGAATGTGAGAGTGAATGAATAGTGGTATTGTAAAGTGCTTTGGGTGCCTTGAAAAGCGCTATATAAATCCAGTCCATTATTATTATTATAATAGCGATTATCAGCTACTACGGACCAGAAATTTAATCTCTAGAAATATGCTACAAGAAAAGGTGTTGTTATCTTAAAGTCACGGGTTTAACGAGTGACTCTATCTTATGCATTTGTTTGGCTTGGGTAGGGCTGTGCAATATGATCAAACTCTCATATCCCGGCTTGGGTGTATTTACTCTGTCCGAGTTCTCTGTTCAGTCTGATGATAGTCTGCGTATACCTGTGAAGATGAGGACTGGGCCCTATGTGAACAGCTGCTTCCTCTGCCCACTCTCTTTGTTTCCCTCTCTGTCGCACAAGACCGTTTTCTGTTTTCACTTTGTTTTTGGTGAATAAACTGTTCACCTTTGCATCTAACCTTGTGCTCTGTCCTGGGTTGTTGGAGGCTTTTTGAGCCAGCCATATTTAAAACATATTTGAAACAGGGAACTCAAACCAACTCTCCCTTTTAACATTTATCATAGAGAGTTTCTATCACTAGATCCTCCGAAATGTCCAATATTCTGAAATATTGCAAATATTGGACAAAGAAAGGACAATAAACTAAAAACAATATCAATTTGTTTTCACACGAGTGTTAGCTATAGGGGTGGTTTAAAAAAAGTTGTACTGTTATTGTTCTGTCAATCTTAAAAGAAATAGAAAGAAAATCCCATTAAAATGTTGTATGTTTAAAAAAAAAAGCAATAAAGGAAACCACTAATGAGATCCTACAGTTTTGAAAGCTTGTACTCTCTGTTTGCCAAAACAAAATGTTAAAGTACCTGCAGGTATGTTGTGGTATATGTTCCCTTATCAAAGTCTCAACTACGTATATATAGTCCAAATACACAAATGTGCCTTTAGCTTTGGAAATGTCCAATTTGTAGAAGAGTGAAGGAGGATAAGTAAAGGACATTATTCAAATAATTAGATCAAATCAGAAGGAGAGCTCTTATGTGCATTTGGGTATTTCTGAGAGTGTCCTCTCTGTGGTGGCACACCTAATATAAGCCTTCAGTGCAGCTGTCCTTCAACTGCATTTGTCATGTTCATGGATCAATGATCCTCAGCTGACAACTGGGTATTATTAAACATCTCAGCAGGGAAGCAGATCATAAAAGGCCTGCATGTCTGTGTGTCATTATTCTGCATGCATTAATTATTCTGTTTTTGTATGCAGGGTACTGTGTTTGTGTCAGGTGGATGAGCATATACTCTGTGCTGAGGTTACAGCCTTGACATGAAAGGCTCACAATCTCACTTAATAGCAGCCAACATAATGCGATGAGTCACAGCTCACCCGCACATGTCTAAGTGTTTATCAGCATCAGGCCTTTGTCCTAACTACATCTTCATACAGCTGCTGCAAAGAGCACGTCCTGCCACTGCTATGCTACACCTTATGACCTAACTCAGCAGTTCCCCTTAGAATGTTTCAGTTCATGGTTTTGGCTTCCCAGCTCTTGCTTTTCTGTTTTAGTATACTTTCCTTTGGGTTACAGCTGTCAGCTCTTTTCAGTACGAAGACCCTAATACTGTCACTCTATACCTGCTTCTCACCAACAAACAGCAGAGAATGTCCGAAATTAGCTGGTGAAATTGGGGAACAATTAGCAAGCTAGGCAGCTCCCTTTGAAAGTGGAGGAGACCAAACCTGAGCTAAAATCACTCCAAATACATGCAGTTTTACTAAATACACAGTGGATGTAAAACAAAGGAAACATTTGCAAATAAGCTCATCTTTTTGCTAGGTTTTGGGCCTAGAGATTCTTATTGAGATAAAACTACAAATACACTGGTGCCAAACACGGACACTTTTATTAAAAAATGCAGGCACTCTAAATGGTATACCTTAAGATTTGACTGATTTTTCTGATTTACTGTTTTTTACTGATTTCTGTGAGAATGTGAATGTCAATGCGAACCTGTCCAACTCAGTTTATGGAAGTGACAGCCAAGTGAAACTGAATAATTAAACTGATATGTTACTTGGGCTTTTTACCAGTTTAATCACTTACACTGTCAGCAGAGTATTAGCTGCAGTAAACACAAGAAGGCTTTGTGGTTAAACTGTTTTACAGTTTTTAAGTAATGTCACAACTAGATACTTTTACAAGAAACAGGAAAAGGGCAGCAACTCAGTCACTAAATCAGTTAAGCCTAATTTGTGGAGGCAAATGAACAAAGCCTTTGTGTTGTTCCATATGGTCACATCTGAGTGAGGAACCCTCTTCAGCGTCTTATTCAAATGCAACTCCTAGATGGCTGCTTACAGGAAAGGAAAAGCATTATTGTAGTCGCATATCTCGCAGTTAATTCAACCTCTAGGGCCTTTATCGAGTTTGCTTGTTCATTTTATTCCATCCCACGGCACCCATGAAGGCACAGGTCCACTAACAGAACTGTGTGCTTGTTAAAATACACAGTGAATAGAAATGCTGATAAGCTAGAAGTTATTTGAAATGGGACAAGAAAAACGTCTGAGTAACCGAAGCTTAAACTAATATTAAAGGCTTCAAAATAGACAAAAGCAAACAAGAACAAACCTCAGTTGGTAAACCGTCTCTCAGAATGCAAATCACACTTTCAAAGCCATTACCTTTTTATTTTACTTTAATGAGCAGAAAAAAGAAAATACTAGGAGCAGAAGGAAAAATGCACTGTTTAACTATGGTGCACGCTATTTACATATACAATGTCATTAACTAGACAACTCACTGAAAACCTTATGCATCATTGTGATCAGCAGTTCAGCACAATCAATCCAGTGTTAATTCTTTGTTTGTATTTTAGCCTATCACCTTTTATTCACAGTCAATACAAATCATCACGAGCTCCTTAACTCTTTAACGATCAATAAATAAGTCAGCCCGTCAGCCAACCACTCACCAAACCTCACATTAGATCTCCATTGACAGTGGGCGAACACACTATATTAAATTTGCCAAAAAGATAAAAAAAAAAATAAATCTGAGTCTAAAAGCCACACTATCCATCTACATCTCCCAAGCTGCAAAAAAGTATCAAATTCAAACAGAGCTAAATCAGATTCAGACACCAGGGCCCTATTTCAGGAAGCCGGTTTAGTGCAAACTCTGAGTAAGTATACCCTGAGTTAACGAAAACTCTGGGTTTTCGGTTTCACAAAGCGAGTTTAGATTAATTCTGAGTGAGTTACTATGACGACACACTCCGTGAATCTAACCTGCCCCCTAGCAGGTTTACTTCAACTAACCCTGACCTTCTCCGCCTCTTTGTCGGAAACCTGACTGTAGGAAGTGTCAGACATGGCGTGCTCCTTCCTTGAAGAGCCAGTAGATGTTGAAGCCCAAATTCTCCGCAGAGCTCTCCGCGTTCGGACATTTTATCATTTCCTGATGATTTCCTGTGTGAACGTTACCGTTTTTCAGCACAATCTATAATTGATTTGAATAACAT
>NW_005187701.1:578371-602805 GCF_000239375.1 Pundamilia nyererei | reverse complement strand
TATCATTGATGAATTTTTTAAAAATATATATTTTTACTCCTCCACATTTGGGGGGGCGGAGCCCGAGCACCCCCTATGGGCCAGCCGCCACTGACTGTGGGTAATTTAGAATAACCAGTTACCCTTACAATGAATTTTTTCCCCCGCCTGTCCTGTTTGGTTCTTTTGCCATCAGAATTGTCTAAAGGCAAAGAAAGATGGATTTACTTTACCAAATGGAACATCCCGGCCTTGCCGTATTGGTCTATTTGATCTACTTTGTTTTTATTGTTTATTTTATTTTCACTTACTACACACGGGACAGACATGACTGGGGGAAAAAGGGAGAAAGAAAGAGGTAGGGAAAGAAAAACAGCGGGGAAGAGGAACAGTGATAAAGGGCAAGAAACAAAAACCAACAAAACAAACAGACAAAAAATACATATATCAGTCACCTGGATCACTTGTTGAGAAAGAAAAAGAGAAAACAAGGGGGAAAAAAGAGAGCAATATAATAAACAACATCATCACGATAATCTATGTGAATATAACAGTAAATACTAAATATTGAATATTATTGTGCAGCACGTAGGATCGACAGCGCACAGTGTGCTTTGAGGTAGGAGCCAAAAAGGGTGTAGTTTGTGTCTGTGAGCACCCGTGTGTACACCTGTGAGCATGAGCGCGCTTGTATTTAAAGGGTTCCTTCATGTGATGATCTGCTAGAGGGCGTGGGGAACCGCTTTGGGTTTTTTGCACGTGGGTTTGATATTTGGTACTCGGCCTCCGGCCATTTTGTGACAGTACAAATTGGCCATGTGAAGGACAAACCCAGCAGACCCAATGCGGGCGGCACTCGCTAAACAGAGGGCCATTCTGGGAACTCACGAGCGGGCCTTACAAACACTTAGTGCTCAGTGTCAGGTAATCAGTGAGTCACAGGAAAAGATATTAGCCTCCATTCAACAGCTTCAATCTGCGCTGCCGTCTCAGCCAAGTATGTCCACTTGGATGTCTGAGAGTATTTCACCGCGCGCTAAATGATGAATTAAAGGACCAATTAGCCTCTCGTGACAAGCCCGAGACTTTTGAAGATCTGGTTTCTCTCACCCTTAGAATTGACAACAGGCTAAGGGAGAGAGAGGCTGAGAAAAAACGTTCAGTTCGCAAGCCAGCATATCTTGCACCACCAATTTACCTTCCCTGCCCGTCACTTCCGGCAACAACATCCGCCGGTCCTGTAGCTAATAGGGCAGATGCTCCGGAACCCATGCAAATAGGCCATTCACGTCTCACTCCCGAAGAGAGAGAGCGACGTCTCCATTCAGGTGCATGCTTTTACTGCGGAGCATCGGATCACCAGTTAGCCCAGTGTCCGGTGCGCCCAAAATGTTACGCCCGCCGGTAAATTTGGAGGTACGGATGGGCGGATTCTCATATAAGGCCAAGCTCCGTCTCATGTTACCAATCATGCTTTGTCATGGTCAGGTTTCTCATTCACTTCAGGCTCTCATTGACTCCGCGGCTGAGCAAAATTTAATAGATTTTGTGCTCGCCAAACGCCTACACTTGCCACTCGAAATGCTCGACCCTCCTATCCCAGTTACCGCTTTGAATAACCAAGTTTTCGCCCACATAACCCATCAGGTTGGTCCCGTTACCTTGCTGACTTCTGGAAATCATCGTAAAACCATAACATTGTTTGCTTTCCCCTCTCCGGATTCCTTGCTCATTCTCGGTTTCCCTTGGCATCAAAAACATAATCACCACATAGACTGGTCAGGTAATACAGTAGCCAACTGGAGTCTGTTTTGCCTTGCTCACTGTCTCACTTCAGCTCTGCCTCCTAAGTCACCGGAAGCCAGTTCCACTGAGACCTGCAACCTGGTGCGTCACTCCCCTCTAGCAGGCTGTTTAACATCTCTAAGCCTGAAAGAGAGTCTCTGGAGAAGTATATACATGAATTACAACACCCTGACCCTAATAAACCATTCATCCTAGAGGTAGACGCTTCTGACATTGCTGTTGGTGCCATTCTCTCGCAACGCATTGGGCCGAGAGCCAAGTTAAAGCCCTGTGCCTTTTTCTCAAGGCGCCTGTCGCCTGCCGAACGCAACTACTGTGTTGGTGATTGAGAGCTGTTGGCCATTAAGTTGGCCTCGGAGGAATGTCGCCACCTTCTGGAGGGAGCAGAGCACCCGTTCGTTATTTTCACTGATCATAAGAACCTCATTTACCTCAGAACAGCGAAACGGCTTAACGCCCGCCAAACCGATGGTCTCTGTTTTTCGACCGTTTCAACTTCTCCCTCTCTTTCCACCCAGGTCATAAGAACGCTAAAGCTGATGCTCTTTCCTGGCAATTTGCTCCAGACACAGACCAGACCGTACATCCTTCAGTGCTGCCCGTGGCTTGTCAAGTGGCGTTTCTGTTGTGGGGAATTGAAGAGACCATCCGACAGGCCCTCCAGGATGAACCTGACCCAGGAACAGGGCCTCCTGGACGTCAGTACGTTCCTTCGGCTGCTCGTGCTACAGTGATCAGGTGGGCACATGACTCTCGGTTCTCCTGTCACCCTGGAACTGCCCGTACCACTGCCGTGATCAAGCGTCACTTTTGGTGGGAGTCCCTGGAGCGTGATGTTCAAGAGTATGTGGCTGCCTGCAGACCCTGCGCCCGGAGTAAGACCCGCACCCAGCGACCATCTGGACTGCGGCAACCACTGTTCATACTCTCTTTGCCCTGGTCTCACATTGCACTGGATTTTGTCACCAGACTTCCAAACTCCTCAGGTAAAACGGTGGTGCTTTCTAACATCAACAGATTCTCTAAAGCTGCACACTTCGTTGCCCTGGAGAAACTCCCCACTGCTGTGGAAAACTGCCAAGTTGATGGTCGACTACGTCTTCAAGCTCCATGACATCCCTGCGGAAATCACCTCTGACAGGGGACCACAGTTTACCTCCCAGGTATGGAGATCGTTCTGCTCTGCTCTTGGTGCCCAGGTTAACCGCAGTTCCGGCTATCATCCCCAAACGAACGGCCAAACAGAGAGGCTGAACCAGGAGCGTGAGTCCACTCTTCGTTATGTCACCAATCACAACCCGGCTACTTGGTCTTCCCATCTACCTTGGGTGGAGTATGCTCACAATGCCCACGTTTCAACGTCAACCAGTTTTTCTCCTTTTGCAGTCTCCCTGGGTTACCAGCCTCTATTGTTCCCTGAAGAGGAGGCTGAGCTGGCAGTGCCCTATGTCCAACGCCACATCAGGAGGTGCCGCCGCATCTGGACCCGGGCACGGGAGGCTTTACACCGAGCTAAAATTGAATTGAATTGATGGGAACTCCTCTTTTAAGAGGTGGTTCTTATGGATCAATGACTAAAAAGAACGGACTCTTTTGGCTCCCAAACGACTCTTCGGATTTTCTTTCCATCCATCCAGCCTCTTCTGCGTAAATTCTTATGTAATAAATATAAAATGTAATTAGGTATATGTATTGTATAACAAAAAAATGAAATTTAAAGTGGATAAACAAAAACTCATTTCATGATGTTTATAAGATTTTAACTGCTTACCAGTACAAGTAGGTTAGTGCTGTGTGCTCTTATTACTTTCAATTTTTCCCCTATAAATGATGTTGGCTTAGATTGGGCAGGACTCTTGAGCAGTGCCGTTCGAGGAGGGGGAAACAAACAGAACTGAGAGGCCGTTTGGAGAGGTCAGCATCCTGTTTTCATGCTGTCGCTTTCTCCTTCACCTCAGTGCTTTCTTCTGAAAGAAGGCACTGAGGCATTTTTTAAGTAATTTAATGACACATTTCAGTGGTGTAGATTTTAAATATCTACACCACTGAAATGTGGTGTAGATATTTCAGTGGTGCAAACTTTTCCTTTTCAGGCAGGAAAAGTTTGCACTTTTCCTGCCTGAAATGTCAGCCAGGAAAAGTGCAAACTGTTTTGATAACACAGGGTCATTGTTCCTGTTATGTAAAAAATGTTGCTCAATTTGTATATTGATAAAAGTGATAATTCCCTTTAGCATTTATTATATCCTTTATAATCTCTATTCCTGTTCTTCTTCCTGGTTTCATAATATTTAGTTATTGTAGACTGTGCCAGGACTCTTGGGCAAAGGAATCTCGTTCATCAAAGCTGCTCTCTATCAACAAACTTCCTACTTTGGAAGCTCTATTGGACATTCTCTTGTCGTATGTTCTTATTTGTAGTAGTTAGCTTTTTGTGGTGGTTATGTACCTGCCAGTTCCGAGGGGCAAAGAATAGTCACAACCAGGTGATTGTGAGTCATTACGAGTTATTGAGTCACTGAGTCATTATGAGACAGACAGCATTCATCTTTAACCATTTATCTCAAACCAGGTTCAATATGAACTTATATGACAGACTTTAACATTTATGACCTCTTTCAAGGGAAACAGGCACAAAATCCAAACAGTTGATATTTTAGATCATTCACCTAATTGGTTGACAATTTGCATTAATAATGTTTTAATAGTAATTTACCATATGGAAACTGAACTTGAATATCTTAAACAATCCAAAGGTTCAAGATGAAACGGTAAATTAAACAGATACAAAATTAAATGGAATAGTAGCACCACCCCTGATGGAGGATGCATATAAAGCAGTATTAAAGAGTAATATAATTACCCAATCTGATGCACTAAAGAAGGTTAAACAAGAGAATATTGAAATATTGAAAGATATCTGGAAACATTTTGACCCTTAGTTTGATCTCCCTCTCCCCTAGTATCCCGAGATACTTAAACTCCTCCACTTGGTGCAGTAACTTATCCCTGACCTAGAGTGTGTGCTCCACCTTTTCTCAGCTGAGCACCATGGCCTCAGATTTGGAGACGATTATTTTCACTCACGTTGCCTCCCATCCAGCTGTAAATCGTGCAAGCTTGAGGCCAACACCTGATGAAGCCAACAAAACCACATCATCTGCAAAAAGCAGGAATGAGATTCTAAAACGACCTAAGTGTAAGCCGTCCTCCAGCTGGCTATACCTAGAAATTCATCAAAATTATGGACAGATTTTCAGATCTGGCTGGCTGTTCCTCTCAATCACTTTCATTGAAAACAAGAGCATCTTTTTTACCTGTGTCTAATTGGAAGATATTTATATATGTTCAAAGAAATTACTAAAAACATTGAACAAATGCTGTTCAGAAAAAAAAGTACAAACATATAAAAATTCCAGACTATGACATATTTTCCTTTAACAGTCATAAATTAGAGACAAAATGTAGGTAAGTCATTTTAAAGTATTGTATGCTAAAGATTAAATTGTTGTGCTTTATTTTTTTCTGAGGCCTTGTTTATTTGAACAGCAGCAAATTTCCGTTTTCTTATAAAGCTAAAAATGATTCTTGATCTGATGTACACATGCATCAAAAACAGTGCAGGTAAAAATCAGGCTACAGACTGTTCTAAGAGCTGTTTCTTGAGGTTTTTATCTAATTCACTTGAATGTAATCAAATATTCAGGATACGCCTGGGCATCATGAAAGACAACAAACATGGTGGGATTGGGGGTTTTGTCCACAACACTGTCGTACAGGTCAGTGGAGGCGGGGCCTTTCACTGGTGGTTCAATCATGCCTTGTTTTCCAACAGTGAAGTCACCAGTCAAAACTCGGCAGACGTATATAAACTTCTCCCCGTTCTGATTAGGCTTGGAGTAGGTATTGCTAGCAGAGTAACTTGCATTGACAGCAAAATATGTGCCATTGCCGTAGCATGTAGCTGAAAATAGAAGAGAGAGAAAAGAAGAGAAATCAATGAAAAAGATATAACATATTATCTGCCATTAAGATTATTATTATGATTAATAATAATAATAATAATAATAATAATAATAGTAATGACTACTACTATTAATAATAATAATAGTAGTAGTCACAGCACTCCAAACTTAAATACTAAAACCCAATTTCAAAAAAGCGGGGGCAAAACATTTTTTTTAATAAAACAGAAAGGAATGATTTGCTAATCTCATAAACTAAGATTCTATTTACAATGCAACATACTGTGGAGACAGACATTCAAACTGAGTGTAATAACTGAAATTCTAGTGACATTTACTTCAGTCACTGCTCTCTCTCCACTCATGGCAGTCTAACACCTCATCAACCTTACTCCAGAATTCCTCTCTCTTCTGACATCACACCTATGAGACATACATACATTTAACATTACCCTGGTCTGACATCCTCTTCAACCTTATTCTGCCTTGATGATACTATTCACACACTCTTAATTCAAGATTGCACCTAATCTGTTTTCCTTCCTGTATATACCATGGTAGAACAGGTTGAATCCATCTCCAGAGGTCCTGGCCTTGCTTCCCTTCCACCTCATCTCCTGCAGTAACAATGCATCTGTCCTCCTCCTATCTGTCATATCAAACAGCTCGCTCCCCTTTGCTGCTGCTTAACACGAATTGCACCTGTCCTCTTTATTGTCTTTAAGAAATCACCCTTACCCACACACTAGCACACTTTCCACAATAGCCTCTCTCCAACAGCACCAGAGGTGGTTGGTGTTAACCCAGTCCCCAATGGATCTGGCATGGTAATCTCAATCTTTATGATCTGCATGTTTGATTTGGACAAGATTTTCCACAGGATGTCCTTCCTTACACAACCCTCGCCATTTATCCAGGCTTGGGTCTGTTACTAGGAGTACACTGGCTTGTGCCCCACTGTAGCTGGGTCTTGAATGAGAATTATATGTTGCTCTAAAACCTGTATATATCTTTCCGCATTAGTGATATCTTTCCAAATGTGGAAGCTGTTTATTCCAAAGACAGATTCTTGGAGTCTTTTGTTGATATTATGTACTGTAGATAATGAAGTATTCAAAGTATTCTCAAATTCACATTGATTAATATTTTTTTGAAAGTGTTCAACAGTTTGCTCACTGTTGAACCTAGGCCCATTTTTCTGGGAAACTTTGCCTCTCTAAGATGGTATGTTTTATACCCTTTCATGTTACTGATCAGTTGTACTAATTAGTTGCAAAATGACCCTTTGGCTGTTGCTTTTTGGGACCACTTATTTTCCAGTCTCTTTGTGTCCCTAACTTTTTTGAGCTGTGCTGCTAAATTCAAAATGAGGTAATATTTTTTTTTATAAAAAGTCAAACATCTCAGTTTAAATATTTGATGTTTTCTGTTATGATCCACAAACATGGTCCACAAACATCTCACCATTCTTTCCTGCATAGCTCCTGTTGAAACCTCGCTTATTAATATTTGGCACATTTGTGTTGCAGGTGCCGTGGAAAAGGCGTCTCTCGTTATTCTGATGACCATTTCTCAACTCCAAGTCACGCTTCTTGATCTGTAGACACTTCCACAATCCAGGATTCTGGATACGCTCAATCTGAGAAGAAGAAAAGTGCTTTTTGTGTAGACTGATGTAAGTTTATTTTAACTACTTTTAGTCAAAATAAGTTAATCTGTTTTCCTTGAAAGAGACTTTTTTTAAAAAGCTAAAAAATTATGTTTAATGCTAATTTCATAACAGTTTGACTGCATAAATCCCTGAACATATGTACAAAAATACATTTTAAATACATTAAATACATTTTGAGTGAGAGATTCTTTTGTGGACATTTTATTACCCAAAAAACTTTTCTATGGAAGTTATTTTAAGCAAATTTGATTAAAATCATTTTTTGAAATAATCAGTCATTATCCATGCATCCACCAAAAACTTTCTGCTCTAGTGATCTGAGTGATAAATAAGAAATTAAAAGACCAAATTGTTAATGCTACCTTTGTAACATCAACAGTTTGATTGCATGATGCCTGGAACAGCTTCAGGATTTCATCATATTCTGATGTATTGGCCTGTATCGCAAAAACCTGACATGGGGTAGCTGGCATGAGTTCCCAATGCCCCGGAATGCCATCATCTCTTTTCCTGCTTAGCATCTCAGTGTTGTCTTCAATTTTGATCGTCTGAAGTTTTTGGATCAGTTTCTTGGCTAATTTTACATCAGCCTGAGTGTCACCACAAATGTGGAAGCAAGTAGCATCAGTATTTCCACCCATAAACATTTCTGAAAAAAAAAAATCAAAAACATTAGAAATTAAGGTTCAACACCAACTGGAGACACTAGAACAGTCCTAGTAGGTTTTTCTTATACATATTTTTACCTTTGATTTTGCAAATGCCTCTCCAGGCCCCCTTTCGTTTTTCCTTGGGATTAGGATCAGTAGCTGCTCTCTGTTCCAGGCTGCTGTGGAAGTCTTTTAGCATAGGTTTCTGGAAAATAACTATGCGGATTGTGGTCAGGGGACCGAAAGAGTTTTGGCTCAACACATCAATTACTGCATCCAACATGGCATCTGCCACCAGTCTTGCTTTTACATTACCTTGACCTAAAAAAAACCCATAATACTATAATTATAATTTGAAGAATTGATTTGTTAAAGGTACATGCTGAATATGTGTAGTCTCAAGGTTTGTCAGTAAGATTTCCAGGGCATCAAAGACTTTCTCTAAGTTGATGCAAGTTACACAGACAGAACTTTAGTAGTTACGTTGTCTGATAATCAGGTGTATACGCTAGCAAGTTTCATTTCTAAGGATAGACATAAGACTACAAAAACTACAGAAGTTTTTACAGTAGAAGTTGTTACAGAGTTTATATTAGCTAATCAGTTATCTTACTGAAACATAAATTTCATGTACACTGTTTTTGTTTTTTGTTTTTTTTATGGAAGTTTCCATAAATGGTAACATTCAATTCATAAATTCCAAAATTTAATGTGTGGTTAATAACAATGAAAAAAAAATGAAACACAGAAACATACCAATTCAAAAATGATGGGTTTCGCTTTATTTCCATAGTTTTTTTTTTAGTTTTTTTTATTGTGTACCATAATGGGTCCCACTGTTAACTGGATGATCCAGATTCAAAAGTTCATCTCTGTCAAAAAATCTTTAGTCATTGTAAATAACCCTGAATGCCTTTCTTTGCACCTTATTTTGGCACTCATTCCTGTTTTCTACTACCAACTTCCTGTCCGTGTGTAGAAGCTTTTATTTTGAGGGGACGATTTCCTGTAGTTTAGAAAAGTGATGGCTTAACGGAGCCTATGGTGATTTCTTTTGTCATTAGCAGCCCCCTTGATAGAGGCACAAGGTATGGTTATGATGTAAATAAGGAGACGTTTAGATGTTTTTGTGACAGTCGCTACATTTGTTAAATGTTACGTTGAAACGAACTTCATGTTATAAGGTTTACGATTGTAAGAGTGTGGATTATTTTGCTTACACGCTGTTTCTATGTATACATCCCCAGCTCTTACGGTGAGATTGATGGTTTACTGCCATTAAACCTTCAAAACGTCATCAGTAAAGTGTCATCCTTCATTCGGGGGGGTTCGCTACAGTCATTGTTACAGAAGCGTACCATCTTAGAACCTGCCTTTGGATATTTTACTTATTTTGCCAGTGCACACCCTCGTGCCCTCTACCTTAAAAGATACAAACAATTTGGTTTGGACTGCAATTTCTGTGAATCCAAGCAGACTGCAAAAAACTATCTGGCCAGGGAAATTTAGACTTTTTTTGTTTCACCATAAAGCTTAAGAGGTGTGTAGCCCTCATTTAGCAAAACAGAGCTTAGATTACGGTATTTTAAAGGCTACAGTATTGTGTGCCTATTAGTGTTTGAGGCATACTGAAGAAGAACAAATATCAAGCAGACTTATATGGAATTTCTGCATAAAAAGGGCTGAAGATCACAGAAATTCACCCACCATGGCTGCAGCACATAGATCATGATCACAGAAGATTATAAATGAAAAGAATACAGAATTCTTTTTTTTATTTTGCTAACCAAACAATTGCATTGGAATAAAGTAATGTTTAAAATGAGTTGGAAAATTTAACTATTTTAATGAAATGAATGTAATGTTTACCTTAATTTAGAAAGAAGTAGCTTTTACCCATCTTGAATAATGGTGCAATGAAAAATCCCAACAGGAAATGACTCAGGGAGCAAGCTGTGTGTGTCATGTGAGTGAGGTAGAAAGAAGATGACATGGCTGTTTATATTGAGTATACAAAAATCCTGCGCAAAAAGATCTAGCTGTTATTTCCTGCCTGAACCATCTCAACTGTTTCCTTTCAATGTGGAGGAGAACAAACCCTACTCTAAGCCCGACCCAGGTGGCTGAACTTGTCATGGATCGCTGTGTGGCAAGCAGGAGGAGGACCCAAATGCAAAACTCACAGACACGGGGATGAACTCGAGAAACTTTAATGCTGGCACGGCAGAACACAGGAAATACAAAACTAAACTGGGAAAAGTAAACTAACACTCGCAGGTAGACACAGGAAGATCCACACAACATGAGGGAGAACGCGACACAGCACTGAGGGAGATGCAGACATAAATACACCAAGGGTTAACGAGCGGAGTGGGAGCACATGGGGAACACAGGTGACACTGATAATAATCACGAGACATGGCAGGAGTGAACACAACACTGGCGGGGAGACGGGCGAGGCGAAACAGGAAGTACAGAGGTTCAGACAGGAGGAGAGCGAGCACGAGTAGAACACCAACATAACGGGCAGGGGAGACACGGAATAAACACGAAAGGGGACGAGGGCTCATGAATACACAGAGGGGCACACAGGGGGTGAGAGTCATAAAGGGAAAGCACTCAGGGAACAACACAACAGGGCAACTCAGGAAACAGAGCCTAAACAGGGAACTGAATACAAAGATACATGAGAACTAAGAATACTGGGTCAACATGGCCCAGGACCGTGACAGAACTCCTCACCCTATCTCTAAGAGAGATAACAGTCACCATTCAGAGAAAGCTCATTTCTGCCACTTTCATCCGTGATCTTGTTCTTTTGGTCACAACCCTGAGCTTGTGACCATAGGTGAGAGTAGGGACGTAGATAGACTGGTAAACACATCACCACCTCTTTTCATCACTGCAGCTACAGCCCCAATACATTTGTTGATCTCCCACAGAAATAGAACCACATTGTCTACAAAAAGCAGAGACAAGATTCTCAGACCACCCAAATGAAAGCCATCTGCTACTTGGTTACACCTAGAAATTTTGTCCATAAAAATCATTAACAGAATCAACGACAAAGGGCAGCCACATGGTGTAGACCAACATCCACCAGAAGCAAGTATGACGTAAACTCTTACAACGGTTGTATAGGGACCAAATAGCTCATAGTCAGACACCCCATACTTCAGAAGCACCTCCCACAGAATACTCAGAGGGAGACGGTCAAAGTCTATTAAACCACATGTACACTGGTTGGATGAAGTCCCATGTACCCTCAAATTTCCTCAAGAGGGTAAAGAAATCATCCAATATTCTGCAAAAGGGACAAAAACCACATTCTATTCTATTCTAATCCAGAGGTACCGCTCCAGATTTCTATTCAACATTGTAGAGGCATGTTGACTAGTGGTGCAACGGATCAAAAATCTCACGGTTCGGATCGGATCACGGTTTTAAAGTCACGGATCAGATCAATTTTCGGATCAGCAAAAATAGGAAAAAAAAGACAAAAATTCTACTCGCCGTTTACTTATTTAAGTATTTTTTGCCTATTAAAAAACATTCAACTGAAGACTCATTCCACGCACTTATATAAAACAAATTAAGGTGCAATATGGACATTATGGACCATGCTGGGCAGCCTCTGCATCCTCTGCACATGGCTATAAACAACCAGAGGAGTCTGTTCAGTGACAGGTTGCTTCTCCCAAAGTCAAGGAGCAGCAGACTTAAAAAGTCCTTTGTCCCACACGGCAACAAACTGTTTAACTCCTCGCTGGAGGGGAAACAGGGACAGAGGAGAGGGGAACAAGTAGCTGTAGTGCCTTTTCACTGTGCAATAGTTTTTGTTAATATCCAATGGTGTAATAGACTCACAATACTTAAAATGTACCGTTCCCTTGTATTCTTATTCCTATTTATTCTATTTATCCCTTTTGTATTCTCTGTAGTTATAAATGTGTATATGTGGTATATTTCTGCTCACATTTTTGCAACTTCTGTCGGTGCTGTGCTACTGGAAACTGAATTTCCCGGAGGAACCCACCCGAGGGATAAATAAAGTTTCATCTAATCTAATGTAATCTATAGGGCAGTGCAGGGCTTTGTATCTACCACTCCGCTGTGACGGTCACGTGGCTTTCCGTTGCCCAGGAGCTCCACCCATTTGTAGTTTGAGCAACAGAAGATGCCTGGGACAGTTCAGCCATAACTTTAAACTTCTCCTGCTCATACATGCTTGGAACGATGTCACTGAAGTGGACGCACAACAAGAAATCATAGCATGGCTCAAGCACGTTCATCACAGTTTAAACCCCTTGTTTTGCACAACAGACGACGGCCTCCCGTCTGCAGCTAAACACCCCATTAGCTTTATTAATAGCTTTAGCCCAGTCGGACTGGGCAGCAAAGGGCTGCTTAAATGCCGCAAACTCCTCTGCTCCGCTACTTGGACCGCTAGCGCTGGCCATAACTACCACTTGACAGACTGACTGTGCGCACCACGCACATACTTTCTTTTTTCTTTTTCGATTCTTCGGATCACGTGCGTACCGAACCATGGAGTGGGATCGGTTCAGATTTTGGATCAACCGTGATCCGTTGCACCACTAATGTTAACCAAGGCAGCCCTAAAGCATCCTTCAGGAATTCTGGGTAAACCTCATCCACCCCAGGGGCCCTGCTACCGAGGAGTTGTTTAACTGGCTTAGTGACCTCACCCTCAGTGATGGGTTAGTCATTCCCTTATCCCCCACTCTGCCACCTCTATGAAAGATGTGTAAGTGGGATCCTGAGTTGCCAGAACTGTTTTGAGGTAGTCCGAAGTGCTTTTTCATCTGCTCTAGGCATTCCAAGATCCATGTGTGAGGCCATGAGTTGTAGGTTTTCTTGTACTTAATTCAGGCAGTGCACAGACTGGTCACTCTGGTCTTACAGTTTTGAGTTACTGTCAGTGAAAAGTTTGCTTCATGTGTAAACATACTATTTGTAAACAACTATACTTTCTGCTGACAATAGTTTTTCAGTTCAGAAGTTCCTTCAGCTACATATGATGTTGGTGTTTAAAGCTTTGTCAGTAAGTAAAGATCCGGCTTAGACTGTGTGCAAATTTGACATAAAGTTAACTAGTGCAAATTCATGCATTAATATTTATAGAGTAATTGTTTTAATCGCTATTGTGCAGAGAATTGATTGGTCAGTTGGAGGTGATTTCATGTCTATTGATCCACAATCCAAAACATAATCTGTTTCATAATACACGTTTCTGGTTTGGGCTTAATGTAACTATGGTATGTAGATTTCCCATATCATGAACTTCTGACATACACGAACAAATCTCACCTGTGCCAATTGCAGGAAATGATACAGAGGTGTAGGAGCTTTTCACACACATCTGAAGTGCATCTTTCACAACCTTGTTGATTTTTACTGGGTCAGAATCTCCAACCACGTGAAGGATCTTCTTACACTTTAGGTTACCTGGCTGAGTCATTATCATGCCTGGATTGGACTTGGCACCTAAATGTGGAGATAGTGGATCTTTATGTCTTTTACCCTTAATGACCATGAGAATGCTTCATTAGGCCATATTTCCTTTATTGGCAATCTTAGAGTATGATTACAAAATTGGGCTTTATATTAAGTCAGCTTCATTTTTATTGTTGAAAAAACAAACTGTTATAGGTGGAGTCTACTCTGAGGTACAATGTTAGAAAATCTAAAAGTGATTTCTTACCAACGTTGTGACATTCCTCTTCAACAGCCTCACCAGCTGCATCTAGAATAGCTTTAGAGACTCCTGGATGAGGTTAAAAAAAATTTGATGGATTCATCTTTTCTGTAATTTCATACTTAATTTAAAAAGATGTTTAATTCTGCTATGTCCACTGTGCAGTGGTGAGGAGAGAATTATTTTTCAAAACTGTAATATTCCACTTTTTTCTATGATTTACCTGACTTAAGGGAAAAGCTTTCATTGGAAGAGTTGACAATGATATCTGTTGTCTCCCTGGTTATGTCTCCTGTGACTACCTGTATAGTCACATTTCCCATTTTAGTCTCATGCATATCTGAGGTTGAAGTGAGCTTAGAGAATGGGCCTCCTGCTGTGAACAATTGAATAAACATGAACAACTAAAGCCAACAAATTAAATTAATGGATAAATAAATAAATACACTTTTCACTTCAAAACACTTCGATTTAATGTTGGTAAAACTATTAGTTAGCTGAGTAGCAAAAAGACTATTCATTATAAGCTTTTTGAAAATATGCAATTTGTGATAAAAAATTAAAAACAAACAATGTTATGTGCCTTCAGTTTTTGTAGAACTTGAATCACCTGAGGCATTGGGAAACTTCTTAAATTCATCAGTGAAAGCCTGCAGAAACAAAACAATCTACTTCAACTGAAAAAAATCACTAATATTTAAACCAAAACAGAAGTTAAACAATGCAATATACCCAGCAGCAACCCGTAGAGTTTAAAAACAAAGTTCACAAAGAAGAGCCATTCAGTTTCCTAAAAGGCCACTTAAGGCCAGCAGTAGAGTTCATTTCCGTGTCGTGAGTCTCTCTCCAAAGACTCTACGTCAAAATGCAATTTTGCAGTAGATCCAAGCACGTTAATAGCCGGGTTAAAAAATTATCTAAATTGCTATTTATTCAAGGGTTGGGAGTCTTTGATTGGGAATCTACAGCTGTTTTACCATAGACTTCTATGCAACTGGATCTCTTTGTGAAACCAGATGCCTCCCATGTTCTTGATTAGAATTCACGTTTAAGGCATGTAAGCAATGTCTTCACTTTATGAATGCAGTATTTTTTTAATTTGCAGTCTACACTGAGACTTTATTAGGTACATTCCACTACATCCTAAAGTTGCTCCATTGGATTTTATATGGTGACTGTGAGGGCTACTTGAGTATAGTGAACTCATTGTCATGTTCAAGAAACATGTTCGAGAGGACTTGACATGGTGTATTGTTGACATGTTTCACTGTTGCTCACCAAGTGAAGCTTTGTTGGGGCGAGAGTCACAATGGAGATTAGCCAGGCCAGCTTCACGGACAGTGTTTCTGTCCAGTGTCTGTTTGTTAACAGGATGGTGCCATCAGGGAGGTCATTGGTGCAGTGAGCAAGGGACTCACATTGTGGGCCATAGCTGGGTTGTGGTGCAATGAGCTCAATGGAGAAACAGGGCAGAGAGAAGTGATTCCTTGTTCCTGGGACTAGACTGATGCGGTTTCACCGTCAGAAGAGGAATTGTTTCTGTCTCTCTTAAAATATAATGAACATTCTTCTTGGGTTTAGTATAATTTTATTGAAAGTTTGTTTTGGATTTTAGTTTAAACAGAACTTTTTTTTTAATTGTGTATATTGTGTTTACTTATTCCTGGTTTCCTTCTCTGAAAATAAACCTCGTGGTGTGACATTTAGGCCCACCAGCGTTAGGGTCTACACTTCCTTGGTATTAAGGGGCCCAGAGAAGAAAATATCCCCCAGTATCATTACACCATCAGCAGCTGCCCTGAAGCAATGATAAAAGGCAGGATGGATTCATATTTTCATGTTTCAGAAACTGCAAATTTAGGGGGATTTTTCTACATACTCATCTCTCAGTTTTACAAATAGTTGTCAGAAAAAGAGAAAATATCCTGTGAGGTTCCAGTATTATCCAGCGTTCCCTGTTGAAAATACCTTTAATGTCAGAGGTCAGAGAACACTTGCAAGACTACTTTGAGCTGATAGGAAGGCAACAGTATTTCAACCACTCATTGCAATCAAGTTATGCAGAAAAATATCTATGAAAGCACAACACATCTGAACTTGAAGTAGATGAGTTACAGAAGACCACAGTGGGGACCACACCTGTCAGCTAAGAAGAGGAAACTGAGACTACAATTCACACAGGCTCACCAGCCCTGGAGAATAAAAAACTGGAAAAACATTGTACCATTGGCCTCCACAGTTACTGGATCTCAATCCAGTAGAGCACGCTTGGGATGTACTTGAAAGAGAAATTTGGATACAAGCAGCTAATAAATCTGCAGCACCTGTGTGATGCTATCATGTCAATATGTAGCAGACTCTATAACTTGTCTAAGTATCTATGCAATGAAGCTTTGGCATATTATGAAATCTCAGTCTAAAAATATTGAATCAAAACTGACATTAAAGAGGCCTTGGCACAATCCTGTGTTTTAGATATGTAATATAGCATGTGACATCACCACTAGAAGTAGCACTATGAATAAGTCAGCAGGGAAGCAGCATTGCTAAGAAACGAAGACATAATTATATGGAAACTCCAACTTCCAAACTAATACTATTAACAGGGTCCAGTATTGTGTTACAGATAACAAAACGTAGGTACTGTTTCATCATAGAAGACTGTATGTACGGAACCTTTAAGCTGATCTTTAGTCATGCTAAATGAAGGATATGTGGAATGAAATTCTAATTTCCTTTCCTTTTTGTCAAACTTAATATAGTTTTATAACAACAGCTAACCAGTGAGTAAAAGTCAAAGTATAAAGCAAATAAAAATTTAACAAATCTCTCCAGCGTATCGCGTATCCTAGGTCTGCCCCGAGGCCTCTTCATGGTGGGACAGAGCCATGCACCTCCTGGGTGAGGTGCATGGCTCTGCTCTGAGCCCCTCCCAAATGTCCAAACTCCTCACACTAGCTCCAAGAGAAAGGACAGCCACCCTTCAGAGAAAGCTCCTTTTCACCAATTGTATCAGCAATGTCATTCTTTCAGTCACTACCCAAAGCTTGTGACCATAAGTGAGGGTATGGATGTTGATCGATTGGTAAACACATCACCACCTCTTTTCATCACTGCCCTGGAAGACCACCTTAAGAAGCCAACAGAACCACATCATCAGCACAAAGCAGAGACAGGATTTCTGAGACCGCCCAAGTGGAAGCCTTCTGCTACTTGGCTACACTTATAAATTCTGTCCATAAAATGTATGAACAGAATTGGTGACAAAGGGCAGCCGTGGCCCACCGGGAACAAATCTGACTTATACCGGCTATGTGGACTAAGCTCTTGCAATGGTTCAATAAGGATCAAATGGCCGATACTCTAGAAGCACCTCCCATGGAATACTCAGATGGACACGGTCAAATGCCTTCTTCAAGTCCACAAAGTACATGTAGACTGGTTAAGCAAATTCCATTGTACCCTCAAGCGGGTAAAGAACTGGTCCAGTAACCGGGACAAAAACCACATTGTTCCTCCTGTATCTGAGGTTTGACTAAAGGAGAGACTCTACTTTGCAGCACCCTGGCATAGACTTTCCCTGGGAGGCTGAGGGGTGTGATCCTTCTATAGTTGGAGCACATGCGTTTGGCGCATAGTAGTGCTGCCACAACGGATTATTTTGATAGTCGACTAGTCACTGATTATTTTTGCGATTAGTCGACTAATCAGATCATGTGTCCATTGGACGTAAAACGTACAGTTTATTGCACCAGCAGCATCTGCTCTTATATAACTATCATTAGCTTACAGCTTTAAGTGTTTACGGTATGTGCTAACTAAAAATAAAGACAAGATGATAGTTTATTAAATTTTAATGAAATTTGCAGATTGTTTCGGTGAAGTTTAATAAACTCAGCCGTCTGCTCCTTGCTATCTAAAATATAACAGGACACCGGAATAAATTCTCGAGCATCTCACACTTCTGATAAACAGTTGTCTGCTTGACGTTTATTCAGCTGTGTAAAAAATATAATCTCAGCCAAACCGATTTACTCGGGAACAAATAAAATACTGTGGGTTTAAAAAACGATTTGCCGGGAGTCTGGTGTTCTCACCGGCTCTAGTGAGCCTTGAACCGAGGCTAACTATCGAGCTAGTGGGTAACAGACGTTTCTGAAAACGGAGCGCTTTTGAAAATATGTGTCTTAAACTGAGCAGATATTGGAAATTTACACAGTTACATTCTCGCCTGAAAATATGTTAAACATTTATTTTGTGACCCAGAAAGAATATTAAGAGTAAAATAAAACTAACTAATTGTCGCCATTGTTGGAAACTGAGCAGGGCCACGCTGGGCCGCGCTATGAATTCTGGGATAGGTTGGGCCACTAACCGACCCATCCTTCAACTCTGGGGAAATGAAGGGCGCATTTGTTGGAGTCTTCGAATTTGGACAGTCTTCGTCGTGTCGCTGTAACGTAATCGGCCTACTAATGCGGGCACAGGAGGACGCGGGTCCTGAATTTGGACACAACTACAATACTGGACACAGCTTCTTCTTCTTCTTCGGGGTTTAACGGCAGCTGGCATCTTTGTACATGCAGTGCTGCCATCTTCTGTTTCAGTCCATTATTACACTCTTAAATCCTACTACTTATTCTTGCGCTGTTTGGGATCTTATAAAGCTTCAAACGACGCATTGACTATTAAATTAGTCGTCGACGATTTTGATAGTCGACTAATCATGATAGCCCTAGCGCATAGACATTCCTCTCCGAGGAATGTTTCTAGCACCTTGTTGAATCTAGAAGAAGAAGATGCCCACCACTTCTTCCGTTGTCCTCCACTTGTCCATTTTTCTCAGATTTTTTTGAAGAACAAACTGTGCACCATTTTGAGATGCCAAGTTATCAGCTTGAATATAATTGTGAAAAATCCTGTTTTATGTTTGTCTAACTGTGTTATCTGTGATATTTTATGTAGTCAGGCAAAGAAATGGGAACAGATGACATGCTTAAAGAAAAATAATTTAAAGTTGGTTCTTGACTAAGATGTGAATACAAAACAGTTAGTTGCCTTTGTTATGCTTGGATGATTCATAGATCAGTGTAAAGCGCCAAAAGAAACAAAACAAATTAAAAAAAATATTCTGCTGAAAATTGCCAGATACAAGAACTGGAGTGAAAATCAAGGGAAAAGCAGCCAATGTTCAAATAAGAACTTGACTTGCTGTGTATTTGAATGTGATATATTAATGTGCAAGCTTTTCTTACCTGAATACACTGTCTATCACTGGGGTAAAGTACAATATGAACCTTCTTCAGGTGCTTGGGTTTTCTCTTTTTGCTAAACTCTAAGATTTTATCCAACATCAAAGAGGCTATGACAGCTGTTGGGAAACACAGCTCTCCAGTGCCAATTGCAGGCAAGGATATGGAGGTTAGATTATTATTCTCTGCCATGTCCAAACAATCCATAAAGATTCCTTGCAAACACTGTAAGGCAACAAATAAATACTATTTAATAATAATAATGAAAGTAATAAATATAATGACATTTAGTTTCAGTAATATTCATATGTCATCAATTTTAGACTGTAGAGATTATTTAAAATATATTATTTATGATGAGAATACATTACCTCTTCAGATGTGCATTGTCCATTATCCCAGTGAGGTGCAATTGTGTGAAAAACCTTTTTGTTCTTTAGTTGGCAGCCCTCAGTAACAATGATCTCACCAACATTTCCAGTAGCACCCTGTGCATTTATTGACTGCTGAAGTTTGGGTCCAGCTGCACGCAAGATGGCTTTTGAAACTGCACCTCTGTTCAGGTTGAGGTTTGGAGGCACACTGTTTACAATCACCTCTGTCTAAAAGTTTATGAAAGTGAACATAACTATTATAAACAATAAAACAAAAAAACAATAATAAGAGAAACCGTCAAACCCTTCACTATTAAAAATAATTTATAACTAGAGGATAGGGTGATTAGTTAATCTACATGTGTACTCTTGTAGTCTGGCATCTTGTGTGAATAAAAAATCTGGCATAAAGTAACTACGTGCTCTGGATTAAGTATAATAAGAATCCTAATTACCATGGTAGCCTCTATATTTCCCTTTGTAAGAAGGATTTCCAGACCCTCTTTGGACTGTATATGATACAAGTACTGGTCAGATCCAGTAGGCTGCAAAACTGGCCTATCGACCAGTTGGACCAGGCAACCAGTTTTAGTTTTGATTGAGGAAACATACAGCGCTTCATTTTCCTGGAAGAGCTTCTTCACTCCAGACTTGAAGACATTCAGACTGTCAAAGACTACAGCAGAGACGGCACCTTCAACCACAGTCTTGCAATGTGTCACATTCACTCTGGATCCACTCAGACAGATGGCCTCATTTCTGTAAGACACTCTCACCTTGTCTTTCACTTTCTCCATCCAAGATGTGTTGAAATGTTTCAAGTATTCAACGACAGCATTAGCTTTGACCACAACAGTTTCTTCAATGTGAGCGTTCTGTGTTAAGAAGTCACCAAGCTGATGCTGAACCTTTATGGCACTATCCTTGTAGCCTGACACCACGACTTGTTGAGCAGTTGTGTTGATTCGAGTTCTGCATGGCTTACTGTTAGCCTGCTCTAAGTGACTGACCAGCTGCTGCCACTCTGGCTTCTTCAGGACATTACTGTCTTCAACATGAATGTACTGAGTTGTTAACAGCTGTCCTAGATGGTCCTGAGCATGAGACAGATCTGTGTCAGAAACAGCAAGGAGCTGCACCCTGTTTCCACTGATTTCAAACGCTGCGTTTATTCGATGAGATGTGAGGAGAGCATCTGTAAGCTCCTCTTGTTGCTCATCCTTCAACAGTTCAAGCACATTTTTATCTATTTCCAGATTCTGTCGTTTTAATGCAAGTACTGCATCAAATATAACATTGATTGCTGCATTAATCTCTTCCCCTAAACCAGTTATTTTCAGATTAGGACTCTCTGGTGACAATTTGAGCTCTGGATACACAAGTAGAAGCTTGTCCATAAGGCCATCTTGACATAGGAGATGAAAAACCGATGGTGACACTTTGATCTCTTCGGTTTTACTTGATTTCTCCCTGTGGATCTTGTTAATAATTTCAGAAAGAGATTTCTCCAGTCTGTTGACATCACTATCAAGACCAGCTACTGATAAAGCACCTCTGTCTTTATCAGGTACTACAATCACATTTTCATTCAGTAACATCTCTCTGATCTTTTTCTCAGACTCTTTCCATGCATCTGAATCTGGACAGAACTTCACAGATTTGAACTTTGACACAGATTGTGCAAACGCTGACTTCACAGTATCAGTCCACTCTTTGATGATGGCTTTGGCATCCTTTTGCTTTAGTAAAGAAGACACAGGACTCAAGGTCACAGTGGTTTGGTGGAGCTTGACGATGCAGAAATGTTTTTCCATTTCAGTACAAATGGTCTGTGCTGCTGATTTATTTTTAGCTAGGTATCTCAGGATAGCACTGTCAATGGGCTCTGAGATGGCAGCAGGAAGTTTTAGTGAAGGCTTTTCTTTGCCATAGAGGGCTCTTTTAAAATACTTAGAAAACCAATTAACTGTGGCCTCTTCATTCTTTTCAACAGCTGTAATAAAAAAACAAAAACCTTGAAAAACATGTGAAACATTGTAGATATGTAAGACTTTTTCTTCCTGTTCACTACATGCAGTGTTGGGGAGTAACGGAATACATGTACCAGTGTTACATATTTAGAGTACAAAATATGAGTAACTGTATTCCTTTACTGTTACTGTTTAAAAAGGTGGAATTCAGAATACAGTTACTTTGTAATGCCTGTATCGCAATCTCGCGGCCTCACTTGCGGCCCGCTTAATGACATGAAGAAATATTTTTTTAAAATTATTAGTCAAAAATTAATTTAATATGAGGCATATTCCAAAAGCAGTGGTCCCCCAACCCCTGGGCAATGGACCGGTTCCGGTCCGTGAGTCGTTTGGTACCGAGCTGCGAGTTGGGGCTCGGGTATGAAATGTATGGTTTTCAGGAGTTCTATTGGTTTTTATTTTATTTTATTTATCATTTTTATTGCTAACTCGGTTTCTCTGGGTCTTTTCCTGTGTGTTATGAATTAATCTTCTGTTTTTTTGGTAATTGTACTGGTTTTATTTTGTTGCATTATTATTATTATATAGTATTATTTTGTTGCCTTAAAGGCAACAAAATAATAGGCAACAAAAAAGCTTGAGAACCGCTGCCCTAAAGAATGTTTGCTTCATCGTGCTGCAGGGAGAATGGACTGCCATACCCGTTATGTGTCTTGTGAGCGCGAGGCAGGGATATAAAGGAGAGTTAAAAAATACTAGGTGTCACCGACCAGAAACGGGAGCTGGAAGCATGTAAATATAATAATAACCACTGCAGCCAAGAAGAGTGCCTGACGAGCCCAGTTGTAAGTAAGCTATTAAGACTCGACTGTACACCGTGTTCATGTTTTCCTCCGAAACAATAAGTTCAGTTGGAGCAGCCTTTCAATGCCTCTCTCTGTCTCTCACTAGCAAAGTTGACCCAGACAACAAAGTAAAGCAAGTTTTTGGTCATGAGCCTGACACGGAACCCAATGTATTAGCCACAGGTCCCTTTACTTCGGAGCCGTGAACCTGTTTTATATATGCGCGGAATAGTTTTCGTTATGAGATTGCTGCCAAGGGTCCACCCTACTGTTACTCATTTTATATTAAGATTTAAAAAATCTAGTTGGTATTGGCATGGCGAGTAACCTTCAGTAATAGTAATAAATCACACAGTAATAGTACATTCATGTAGCTGTAAAAAGCATGATAATATATTAAGTAATCCAAAGTATTCAAAATATGTTACTCTGATTGAGTAATGTAACAGAATACGTTACAAAATACATTCTGGGACATGTATTCTGTAATCTGTAGTGGAATACATTTTAAAACACTGCACCTTCCCAACACTGCATGCATGGCACATGATTGGTGTGTTGGATATTTCAGTACTTACATTTCATGTTGTTTTTATCCAATTGGACTTCCTGTGTGGAACAAATAAAAATATACATTTTATTCACCATTTTTTTTATTATACTGAAGTCTTGTGTGACCAGTGCCATAAATAGCTGTTGGTCTTAAAAGTAATATAGCCAAAAAGCCAAACCCATCTGTTCTCTGATTGGATTGCTAAATTTGTGATTGACATGACATTGACCAATCAGCTGCAAGGAAGAAAAATCGGGTCAAATTTTGTACATGTAAGCTGAGAGTTACACACAGCCAGGGAACCTGAGCGCAGAGTTTTACACATAGTTTTTTGCTTTGTATCTGTAAGCAGACCTTAACAAAAAATCTGTAACTTATATTCTCATCTGTTGATGCACAAACATTAAATTTTCACATATTTTGGTTTACAAGGTTACAAAACGCAGTTCACAAATTCGCATTTGATCTACAAGTACAAAATATTTATGACAACATTTTGAGCCCATAAAGGTACAGGAAGTATGAAACAACAGCAGAAGAGCATTCCTAAAGGAGGGTTATGCTTTAATAGACAGTAAAAGAATCGATCTGTGAGATACACTTAAAAAAGTCACCACAAGTTAAGTAAAAAAAAAAGAAAAAAAAAGGAGAGGGTTGAAAAGCAATGTTTTAGCTATGTGTTGAGCTAGAGGGAGTTATAATTGCTACTCATAAAAACAGGGTAGTACTTTGATAATGTGTATGAGTATTGTTATAATGACATATGTAGGACACTAGGCTTATTCCTGCTTGAAGCATTCTTTTTCTTCTCGTAAGGGCCAAAAGAAGCTGGTATTGTTCTTGTTTTGTATTTTGTTATTTCCTTTTCTTCACCTTTTATTTGGCTGTTCTAATAAGTTCTTTAAATGTTTGAGGCTTAAAAACAGCGTTAAACATAAGGCCACGTTTTTATTTTGCAAAGAAATCAAGGCAAACATTCTGTTTTTACAAGAAACACATTCTAATAAGGAAGAAATTGTTAGGATGCCTGGTTCGTTGACCCAGGGTTTTTGAGTTTATTATATCATTTATCATTTCTAGTCTTTGGTTTCTTTGTTAGAGTTCTTTCTTATGGTTTATGTCTCTGTGTAATCCTTAGTTGCTATATCCCCGATTCCAGTCAGTGTCTGTATCTGCCCTGGTCCCGCGTCTCTGTTCCCTCTGTTGCAGTGCCTGCCTGTGAGTCTGTGGCTGTATCCCAATTCAGGGTCTGCAGCCTTAAAGGCCGCATTTTAAGGCCGATTATGTCACCGCGACGCGACGAAGGCTGTCCCAATTCGAAGGCTGCTCGAAATGCGGCCCTCAAATGCGTCCTTCATTTCCCTGAATTTTAAGGACGTTGCGGTGTAGACTTCGTGGCCCAACATATCCCAGAATGCATAGCGCGGCGGTGGGTGTGGATAATTTTGTTCTCCCCGTATTTGCGTGGGTTCTCTCCGGGTACTCCGGCTTCCTCCCACCGTCCAAAGACATGCAGCTTGTGGGGATAGGTTAATTGGATAATTCAAATTGCCACTAGGTGTGAATGTGCGAGTGAGTGTGAATGGTTGTCTGTCCCTGTGTGTTAGCCCTGCGACAGACTGGCGACCTGTCCAGGGTGTACCCCG
>NW_005187701.1:566926-572273 GCF_000239375.1 Pundamilia nyererei | reverse complement strand
AACAGGTGATTGATATATGTATTTTTTTTTGTCTGCTTATTTAGTTGGTTTTTGGTTTTTTGCCCTTTATCCCTGTCCCTCTTCTCCGCTGTTTTTTTTTCCCCTTTCCCCCCCGTTTTCCTTTCTCCCTTCTCTTTTCCTCATTCAAGTCTGTCCCATATCTAGCAAGTGAAAATAAAATAAACAATAAAAGGTGGGCATCTTTCCTCGCCTTTAGACAATAATTCTCATGGCAAAAGAACCAAACGGGACAGGCAAAAAATAAATAAATAAATAAATAAAACCTGGACGTCACTGTTGATGTAAAAAAAAAACCAAAAACAAACAACTAGACAAAGTACCTGGATAAGGCTGAAGGAGCATATGTGAGGTCTAAAGCCAAGTGGATTGAACATGTGGGGGGAAATCATCTTATTTCTATAGTCTAGAGCAGGGGTGTTGAACTCAAGGCCTCGAGGGCCAGTGTCCTGCAGGTTTTAGATATCACCCTGGATCAACCCACCTGAATCAAATGATTAGTTTATTACCAACAATAAAACAAAATTAAAAGGGATAATATTAAAATAACAAACAAATATAAACATTTTGAAATGGCCTATCCCACCCAAAGTTAAAGAAATGCAATTTAAAATAATCAATGGATAATACCCAGCAGCAGAAACACAGAAACACGCAATGTTATGGGCAAATACCACAGTGTAAATGGCAAAACAAAAAACCTTCCCTAAATGGGTTGAAGACTGAATTAAAAATCATTTTTTTAATCTTTAGAACTACTGAAGGATTCATGTAATGATGCTGCTTTCTTATGTGAAAATCTGACCCAATATCCTTTTAATGAATGTTTCATTTTTTTGTACCAAGTAAGCCTTATGTTAAAGTGTTGCCAGAAAAGAAAATATAAAATGTCATAAGAAGAATAAGCCTACACATATTTATGTTGTAAATGGGGTTTTTTTTGTGCAAAGACTAAAAATAAAGGGAAGTAAACAAAAAAAGGAAGAGAGATCAGCGAGAACAGCTTTGAGTTCATGTTAAGTCACGCGACTTCCAAAATCGGAAAAACCGCTCAAAACCAAGACGGAGATCATAGTTTAATATAAACTAATCGTAATCCTTCCACCCACAAATAGTGTAACATTACTATATTTTACATTATTGTATTTATATTGACAAGGGAATACAAAACTATTCTTGAACATTTTACTGGTATGCAGATCTCCCTTGATTACACCAGCCTATTGTGAATAATACCTGTGAAGATTTCTCTTCAGTGGGTAAACAAACCGTCAGCTTCAAGACACCCTTTTCCAAACTGATCTGATGAGACTCTTTCGCCAGAACATTTTTCTGATCTGTGACACAAGAGAAAAAAATCTGCAGTGAATAACTCCACCGATAATACTGCGTAGAAGCTATTATTATTGTTGTTATTATTACTTTCAGTTCACTTTATGGTGCCAAACTTACCCTCCTCTCTCCTGAAGCGCACTACCGCTGTGCTGCTGCCATTTTCATACTCGATCTCACAGTCACCACCGGCAGATTTCTCACTACTAAAGTACTTCACCAACATTATTTCTAATCTGGGTATGTTGGTTTCTCCGAATCCGACGAGCAGAGGATAGGAGTATGCCTCGACCATCGTTAGACGCCGGGAAGACGCACAAAGGAGAATAAACTCTTTCACTTTCTGCTTCACTGGTATAAGTAGACTACACTTGGACTGGTATCCGCCCATAAGTAGAAACTAAAAAAAAACAACCTCTAAGTCTCAGTGTTAGTCTCAAATGTTGAAATGCAATTTTTAAAAAAACAAAAAGCTTTTAATGTTTCATATAATATTTACATAGGCAAAATTATTAGAAAAATAACTCGTAACCCAAACAACGGTTACCGGACTACGGAGCCCTGCAAGGGACATGGGAGGGAAAAAATTTTTTATGAACTTTTGCAAGATCTCACAAAAGATCCTGCTACTTTTCGGTTCTGTTTCTCTACCAGAAGGGTACGGTATGGAGGAGGATTTAGAGCATTTCCTGCGGTCAAGAGAGGTCTCACAAGAGGACATCATGCACATGCAACAAGACAAAGTACGTATAAATTCAGTAAGTGAAAGAACAAGATAGCATAAAACACTGGAGTTGAGAAGGTGAGTAACTTGTTGAAAAACAGAATTTGTATATGCAAGCCTTTAATATTAACTCTTGTAATTATGTTCAGGTTCATTAAACATCAAGTAAACATATGTTTAGAAATTTCATATTGTTATCTGGCTTTGCCATGAACAATGGTAACGTGGACGTCATGGCACGAAATACTTGGTGGAACTTATCTTACTTAAACCTTACTTCACGAAATCTTTTTTTTTTTTATAAGATAAAACTTTATTAATCTCTCGGGTGGGTTCCTCTGGGAACTGAATTTCATTTATAGCATTTCTTTAATGTTTTATGTCTGCAGGTGGATAAGGCAGTGCTATCCGTCATGCATAACTACATATGGTGACAGAGTAGCTGTCAAGTCCTTCTGTCAACAAACTAAGTACAGCACAGATAAAGAGACTCTTCTGCAGAACCTAAGAGATAAAATTGCAACACGGAAAGAAAGATCAAAGAACCAAAGGTGCACTGTGTGGTCCATCCGGTGTGTTCCACAAGCAAGGTAAAGGAATGGCAAGAAAGAGAAACGCTACAGGAGAGAGGACCTGCATAAAAATTTAAATCGGGTGGCTTCATTTAAGCAGTACTGAATACCATCAAGTGAGAACCAGAAATGGTGGAGAAAAAAGACATGCAACAGTAGAAAAAAACAACTCTAGCTCAGATTTTGGAAGTGGGAAAGGACCTGTTTTTTTTTTTTCCAGATGGGAACTCGCCAAAAGGGAGAGTTGAAGACTTTATCATTGATATCTGTGATTTTAAAAGAAATCAGATTCCTTTAAAATGACACTGTTGGCAAACTTTACAAACAAACCAAATTGAAGCTTCTGAGATTTTACATTTGCACGAAAGATGAAGTACCGTGAGCAGTTCAGTTCTCATCTGAAGAGGATTTCTCTGTCAGTATAACCGACGAAGATTCAGAGGTGACATTACTTGGATCTGACAGTGAGACAGATGATTTCGTCCCAGATCTAATTGACCATGGGTATGAATCTGACAGTGACACCGACGAACAGGTTTGTGGCAATAAGAAAGATATTATTACAAATAATAATCACTTTAAAGTTACTGTGTTGTTTTGTTGTGTTTAGTAGTGCTTTGTGGCGACATGGGACATTTTCTAATTTCGGTGTACTATTGTACTAGGTGTTACTGTGCAACGGCAATAAAGAGTTGTCTTATCCAAGTGCTTTATGTACATCTACAAATACGTGCACTTTTGTATGATGAATTATTCCAGGAATTTGTTGTTGACTTGTGTGGCAAGGTACGTTTAATACATGTGTAAAAGACTTACAGCTTTGTTGTCATTAACATATAGTAAGTGATTGGCTGCTGAAAACAAGAATTGTTTTGTTTGTTTTTGGAGTTTGTGAATCTGTGAACCAGAAAACAATTTCCAGATGGAACCCAAACATATACAAAAGAAATCACACTGTGAGGCAGTGAAAACACAAATTCCAGAAAAATCAAATCATATTCATTCAGCCCTAACAGGCATTAAAAAACGTAAATTCAGTAAAATTATAATTCACTTCTGCTGGTTCTTCTGTGGAACCAGCTTCCAGTTTGGATTCAGGAGACAGACACTATCTCTACTTTTAAGATTAGGCTTAAAACTTTACTTTTTGCTAAAGCATATAGTTAGGGCTGGACCAGGTGACCCTGAATCCCATTTATTATCCTGCAATAGACGTAGGCTGCCGGGGGATTCCATGATGCACTGAGTTTTTCCTTTCCAGTCACCTTTCTCATGCACTATGTGTTAATAGACCTCTCTGCATTGAATCATATCTGCTATTAATCTGTCTCTCTTCAACAGCATGTCTTTTGTCCTGTCTTCCTTCTCTCACCCCAACTGGTCGCAGCAGATAGCGCCGCCCCTCCCTGAGCCTGGTTCTGCCAGAGGTTTCTTCCTGTTAAAAGAAAGTTTTTCCTTCCCACTGTTGCCAAAGTGCTTGCTCATAGGGGGTCAAATGATTGTTGGGTTTTTCTCTGTATCTATATTTGTAGGATCTACTGTACAATATAAAGCAACTTGAGGCGACTGTTGTTGTGATTTGGTGCTATATAAATAAAATTGAATCACAATCAGCTGTACACTGTCAATGTTTTGCCTTAGCTTTTGTTTTTACTCCTGCCATCAGCCCAAATAAAGGCTCGCTTTTGTTTAAAGTTCAGTGTCCTCTCTCATTGTCTGCTTTTGGTTATGTTCTCTCAAAGAAACCGGCGTACCCCACCATGACACACATTTTCCTTTGGCCTGCTGTTTATCCATCTAGATTGTTTTGGTGTGAGTTGCCCAGTTTTAGGAGATATTAGCTGTAGAGATAGAGATATCTTCCTTCTCATATAATGAAACTGGATGGTGCTTGCCTTGTGATATAACAGCTAAGGAACCCATGAAAAACAGGTCAGCTGATGGGGGCACCATTAATTTTATATCCAGTCACACTGTCATGCCCCTTGCATCACATTTTGTCAGGGGTAGACATTTGTTCAAACACAAGTAAGAGAAATAAGACACTGCAGACCGACTCAGAAAGTTTAGAAAACGTGCGCACGGGTGAATGTCTCTGAGAAGACACACACTCCGAGTGCAGGCTTGCTCGCTTTATTTATAGGGTAAAACTGGTTACATAGTACTTCCTCTTTTAACAGAAAGGGGAGAGTTCAGGCATTATCTCAGCTTATCTGACCTTGCACACATACACTGAAAATAACGATGCAGAAGTATATCATGCTTATCTGACATCACACACTGAGGTAAGGAATGCATTATGTTCTCTTTAACAATAAGCTTGGTTAAGTGAAAATATATGAACACACAAAATATAAGGCACACTTGATTATATTGTGTTATAGAGATTTGGAAATATTGTATAATGCAGAAAAATCTCTTAACACATTTCCTTCTCCACACTCAAAAACTATATGAATGTAGCTAAATAGAAAAACTGCATGAAGCTACATAAAGTCTACATAAAGTTCAGTATCCCCTTTGTTAGCCATGTTTTTTGAGTTTACAGTTTTCTTTGTTTTATGCACCGGTTAGAATAGAATAGAATGCCTTTATTGTCACTATACAGTTGTACAATGAGATACAGAGCATCTCCTACTCAGTGTAAACATGCTGGGGGGTACAGTTCTGCAGCGCTATGTACATATGGACAGTATTAACA
>NW_005187701.1:564803-566462 GCF_000239375.1 Pundamilia nyererei | reverse complement strand
GTTTATTGTAAAGACTTAATATTACAGATAAGAAGTTTTCATAAGCCACGTCAACATCTTGAACATAGACGTTACCGTAATCTTTGTTGTTGAGCTCTTCCTTAAGGAGCCAATTACAATTTTCATTTCATTTACCCCCTTCTCCACATAACCTCTTCTGTCTCTTTCTTCCTGCAAGTCTCTCCATTCCCTCAACCTGGCCCAGGTCTCATCTTTCACTATACTTCGTGTACTACTTCTCTATCACTTCCTCCGTTCCCTTTATCTCTCACTCACACATACATGCATCCATGCACGCAACAAAACATAATTTATTAACTCACCTGGATAAGTCCCATGAAACAAAACTGAAGGTGGTTTTTTATCAAGAAACCCACCATCAAAGTACCTGTTGTCTTTGATGTCTGCAAATAAGGACAAGATCGCCCCTCACAACTCTAGGGCAGCCTTTAAAAGCTGCACGGCTTTTATGTAATACCCCCCGATCACTTTCGGACTATTTGTTGTGTACGCACTAAGCCAGATTATTTTTCTTGAGGAACCATCAATACTCCCATTGATACAGATGCCATATGGCTTCAGTTTTTTGTAGGAGTCCATGTGCCAGATGAAGTTCGGCCCTTTTAAAAAATAGTTCCTTTGCCTGAAACATCTTGCTTGCCTCAGTGCCACCCCTCAAGGATCCAGCTCCTTCAACACCAAGCGCACGTCCTCTTTCCTCACACGTGGTCCATATTCCCTGCATTTAGTGTACATCCAGCAGTACCCGTGAAGCTGCCCAGAGTACTGCAATTGGTTGTCAATGAATTCAACCAAGACTGCTAGGTCAGATTACGCTTTGTGACGAGTGTGTCCCCTTGTGCTAAGAACTCTCTTCAGATGTCTCTCACTTACTGTATATGAAAACTGTGTCTACTGTTTAATGTCTTTACAGTGTAGTCCAAGCTCAAAATAAAAATCTATGAATCTCTCACATGGGTGTGTATCCTCCATCACTGTGGTTGTTCCTAAGGTTTCAGGCCTTCAGACCTGGAGTTGTATGGACTTTGACTTTTGCGAGATCTTGGAATAGTTTTGCGAGATACCAAGTTACTGTTGCAAGATCTCGCAGAAGTTCATCTTCTTTTTTTTCTCCCATGTCCCTTGCAGGGCTCCGTACGAGACAGACACGCAAATTTCAGGGGGGGGGTGGTAAAAAAAATACGTTGAAAAAAAAATTCAAACGTATCAGAAAAAACACATGGCAGATTTAGGATACATCATGTTTCTGAGGAAGACCTGAAGTCAGCAACAACAACTATAACAAATATGCTTCTACAACCTGAAGAAGGCAAGCAAAAGCTAAGGCGAGTACAGGCAAGACAACTAAACTGGAACTATGAAATTTTGAAGACCATGACGAAGAAGAGTATGAAGGCTAGAACTGTGGAAACATGGGGAAGTAACACAGATGACGCAACACAGACTGGATGAAACACAGAGACTAAATACCCACAGGGATGATTAGGGGAGGTGGAAACACATGAGGGAGAACAGCTGACACACATGAACCTAATGACAGGACAGGAGAAGTGAAAGTAAATACAATAAACAAGGAACAGATTACGCATGTCCTTTGTGGGGCTCCATACCAGACAGACACGCAAATTTCAGGGGGGG
>NW_005187701.1:562166-564753 GCF_000239375.1 Pundamilia nyererei | reverse complement strand
GGCAGGCAGAGGTGAGGATCCAAACGCAGGACTCGTGAAGCCAAATTTCAATAGAAAACCACAGCTTTATTGCTGGCAATGAAAAAAACATGAACAGAACAATGAACACTGAGAAACGGAAACACACAGGCAGAATCTGAGGGTACGACGCGACACTGAGCAAGGGCAAACACAGGGCTAATATACACAGGGAAGTATCAAGGAATGGAAAACAGGAGGGAGACACAGCTGGGAGAGATTGGGGTTAACTAGACAGGGGAGCAAAGCTGGACACACTAACATAAGACACAATCCTTCAAAATACAACAGGAAACAATAAACCACTAAACAAAGACGCAGACTGAGAGGCAGAACATAACACATGGAACTCAAACAATACATGAGACCACAATTCCTTAAACACGGATGAACAGAAACATGAACCAGGGAGGCTTAGTACAGGGGGAGATGGCAAAAGGAACTAAGAAACAAAGGACTAAACAGCAACCTAGAAATAAATTAGATGAACTAAACTGAAACTAGAACACAAATGAATACAAAATACATTAACACCCACACGCTGGGTCACACGACCCAATACCGTGACAGTAATGTTTAATGTAGTTCAGCCTGTTATTGTCTTAATGATAGGTTTGTAGCTTAAAACAGCGGTCTCCAACCTTTTTTGCACCACGGACCGGTTTATGCCTGACAATATTTTCACGGACCGGCCTTTAAGGTGTCGCGGATAGATACAATAAAATAAAACTAGTACCGGTACCAAAAAAAAGAAGATTTATTCATAACACACGTGAAAAGACCCAGGAAAACCGAGGAAGCGATAAAAACGATAACAAAATAATGCTAAAAACCAATAAAAACCCTGAAAACCATACATTTCACACCTGAGCCTCAACTCTCGCGGCCCGGTACCAAACGACTCACGGACTGGTACCGGTCCGTGGCCTGGGGGTTGGGGACCGCTGGCTTAAACCTATTCGCTGGAACGTTCAAGACAATTTAACTACACAGCAAAGCAAGACACGAGTAGGTAAAGTTCTTTGTGATTCTCGTATACGAGGGAGACCAACTGGACAAACGCCATTCCTTCGGTCGACCCCAGTTGCTCTCGTCCGTTCCCTCATAACACTGCTCTTTTATTGAGGTTACGTGAATATGCATAGGTTCATTAACATATGACATCTTACATAGGTGTACATGTATACAAAGAGTACCGTCTGTGTGTATGTGTAGGTATGTGTGTGTGTTTAGGTATGCGTGTGTGTGTGTGGTCAAGATGTGACCCCATAAAGGACTTCCCTAAACCTGCTGGTCTGGAAGTCCAGCAGATATAGATATAGATATGTTTATCCTACCATGAAACAATAAGAGAAGGTACGACCTCTCCCATGCTCCCAGGATGTGGGTGTGAATGCCAGAACACTCTGGAATGCACACAAAGTCTTTGCAGACTCCTAAGGATCAACCCTCTACCAACATGACATTGATTATACAACTCTAAGCATATATGAGTAGATATTTCTAAGCATAAATGACAATCCAACAATACAAATCTAACACTTGCAGCAACTGTAACTACATAATTTCCTTATGGATTAACAAAGTATTCAGATTCTGATTACTGCACCTAAGTAGAAGTTTCATGTAGCTGCACTTTATATAAGTATTTATTTTTCTGACAACTTTTTACTTTCTACTGCTTACACTTTCAAAACAGACTCATCACTTTAGGTTCATTTATAGCACTCATACTCAGGAGCTAAAGTGGACCGGAAGTACTTCAGAATAGCGCTACAGAAGAGTGTTTTTTTCACATTGTGAAATGTCCTGCAAAAGAAACAAGGATATACAAAATTGTGTTATTCAAATGTTGCATGAAAATACAGTGTAGTTTTGCGCAGATGCAGGTGTAAGTGCATTCACAGTAAAGTATTGTGTTGGACTGGTGCACAGTGTCTGTGGTGGTCTTGGTCAGATTTAGGTTTACATCAAGTATAGCAGATATTAATTTAAAGCTGACGATGTTTCGATTAAGTCACTGAATTCCACCTTTATACTATTATAAAGACAATATACTGTTAGTGTAGGGAAGGGGTCGGCAACCTGTCTCTCCGGAGCCGCATGTGGCTCTTTAGTCCTTATAATGTGGCTCCGCGTGGTTTGAGAAAATAAATTAGAAGTAATTAGCTGAAGTGTATTTTATTTATGTTAGGTCTTTTTTAACTTGTAGTTTTAAATTGGAAGATTATTGTGATATTGAAATAGAAAAATAAAATTATATTCTATTATTTTTTCATCGCTCAAAATAAGCATCACATACAATTAGGCCGCCTACAGGGAGGAGGTGGATCGTCTGGCTGAGTGGTGTGACAGAAACAACCTGCTGCTTAACACAGAGAAGACCAAGGAGCTCATCATGGACTACAGGAGGAATGCTGACCCACATCCACCCATCTACATTAAGGGGACGGCTGTGGAGCGTGTGAGCAGCTTCAAGTTCCTGGGAGTCCACATCTCCGAGGATCTCACCTGGACGACCAACTGCTCCAAGCTGGTCAAGAAGGCTCACCAGCGCCTCTTCTTCTTG
>NW_005187701.1:546496-561409 GCF_000239375.1 Pundamilia nyererei | reverse complement strand
ATAGACCCATTTCTGTAATATACTTACATATCTATATTATTGCTAATATATATTGTAATATATCTATATCACTAAAGCACTTCTGGATGGATGCAAACTGCATTTCGTTGTCCTGTACCTGTGCATGTGCAATGACAATAAAGTTGAATTCTATTCTATTCTATTCTATTGTAATTACCCACCAAAACGCCGTGCATTTATCGAGACTTTCAACCCCAGGTAGGCCAATTATGGATCTTCGGATCCACACTATGTCAGCAACTATTCTCCACCGTGAACTATGTTAAAAACAAACACCGTTCACGCCTCACAGATGACAGCTTACAGTCCTGTGTAAAGATGAAAGTGAGCACAGCCCCCGATTTGCAGACGCTGTGTGCAGAGGTTCAGGAGCAGAAGTCCCATTGTAAACACACCACGGCAGACCCGACGATGTTTGTATGAACATGCTTTTCAGGTCAAGGCTCCAAAACCCAAAGACGATATAAGGGTGGCAGCTCACAACAGTTTTTCTTTGCTACATGGATCATTTTAGTTCAGCTGGATGTCTTTCCTTTTTCCTGAAGAACTCTATTTCTTTAAGAGTTCAAAATGTGTTAATTACATAAATAAAATGTAGTTTTTTTCTGTAGGACTTCATGGATTTCATAAGCAACACACTTTAGTTGTTCACACAAAGCATAAAGGTAAAAAACAATATATGCAGTGTTATCTTCATTTTAGATATCAAAAGGTATTTGCGGCTCCCAGTGTTTTCGTTTGCGTGGAAACCGGGTCCAAATGGCTCTTTGGGTGTTAAAGGTTGCTGGCCCCTGGTGTAGGGGATATAACAAACTGAAACTGCTGACATCTTGTTGAATTCAGTTGTATAAATAAACAAAGAGCAGTGGGTCAGCTGATCACAACCTGTACACTAAGAAAATCTACTGAAGCTCACTTTAGAAATTATTGTGAGTTGTGATTCTTTTTTCCACACTGAACCACTACACAGATCCTAGTGTTCACCCACCTGCTGAATCCCACTGTAACACCTGTGCTCATTTTTTAGGTTTGCAGGCAAAGTGACCCTCTAAAATGTAGGCTACAGAAAATAGTTATTTTTTAAAAGAAATTCTCTTTTACTGTGCAGTATGTGTCCTGCATAACAGATTCAAGCTTTTGTGAGAACTAGAATCAGATTAGAAATTTTTTGTATTCTCATTCACTAATATCATTTTATTATTATATTAATATAGCACAAGGCCCTGTTACCTTTGTACAAAAATGGTTAATGGAATTTTCCTTCAAAGAGCTACTTTTTACTTTCTTACTTTGAGTAGATTTCAGAGCTGGTAATTTTTTACTTTTACTTAAGTGAAGGAGTTGCTTCAGTACTTCAACTTTTACCATAGTATTTTTAAACGCACAGACTCGAATTACGTGTCCACTCTACCTGTTTCTGTTTCCACTCTCTCTCTTTGCTGTCTTTATCCTCCCTTCACCACCTATTTCTTTTGTCTTCCTCTCTTAAGCTTTGTGCTGACACCCAGAAGGTAACAGTGAAACAGAATTTACAACCCAATAAAGGTAATAACAACATTCTAATTTGATGTGAGTTGCTCCTGGCCATTGACAAGTAAATTCCAATATGTCAGCGTTTCTGTCTATACTATAATTCACTGTCTATAAGTGTGCTCTAAACAGGCATGACACACAGTTCATCCAGACTCTGAAACATTAACAAAATAAAATAATAAAGTAAATCAGCTCCTTGGCTGGAAAATATTGATTAGGTTAACCCTCTTGAGGCAGGCGTTGCTGATTTGCAACAGTTAAAAACTAACAACCTGATTACCCCACATACATATTTTATGAGTTTTTTGTACTCAGAAGTACCACTGCAGGATTTGGTTGTGCATTAGCAACTAAAACTTAATTTGAGCCTGAGAGGGTTAAAATAAGCTATAATCTTATAAATATTATCTTGCCTACATTAGCTTTCGTTTCGTTATTTAGAGAATATAAATACATAAAAAGACACTTTTAATTCATGCTTTAAGTCACATTATTGACCATTATCAGAAGAATTTGCACTTTTGCTTGTTTAAGCAAAACTGTGTTTTTAATCTACACCACTGACTCACTTGTGTTGTGAAAGCATGCAGTTCCTCTCTGTGAATGGTCTGTAATGCCATGACATCCAGAACACAGGACATTTAAACCTGTGTTCATGCTAACGTTTACCATCTCTGATAGACAAGTTAGCAAATTTGAACTATATACTTATAGTTATTTTAGGGTACTATGATAAAATTTAGGGGTGCTTGAGCATCCAAAAAATTTTTCTAAACTTATGACTCAAAAAAACAAAATTTAAAGTTAAAACCTGAAAACCTCAACTTTCTGACCTTCTCAATACTTCTCCATTAACATTCTCAAAGCAAACATCCCATCTTTAGTGTTCTTTGTCAGTATGAAGACTACTACTGCTAAAATAAACATAAAACAATTAAAGAGCTTTTGACAATACCGCCAGTGGCATCTAAACACAGAATACAGTCTATTAGAGCAAGAAGGATGAACAACAACAGAGGAGCTGCAGGTATCTGGGAGCTCCTTGGGGCTGGAGGGGTGTGACTGCTGGGGTGGGCACACAGTTGTCATCAGAATGTCTGTCGCAGGCCTTCAGCACTCTAGAGGGTTGCGAATGGTCTGGGTCTCCTAAGTCTGTCTGTGTCTGTGGCTTTTGCTGGCTTCTGGAAAATGTTATTGTGGCTTCTACCTCTCATTATGAAGTAAATTCCATCCAACAGAGCATGTTTGGCATGTGGTAGAATGGGAGGTTGTCATTGTGAATATGCAACTGACAAATGTGCAGCAACTGTGCAATACTGTCATGTCAAAATTCAGAGGAATGTTTTCAGCACTTTGTTGAATCTATGCCATAAAGAACTAGGCCAGTTCTAAAGGAAAAAGAAGATTAAAAGGTGTACCTATCTATCCTTCTACTTTCATTTTTACAGACTCGTGAGATTGCGCATCTTTGAATACACGAAACCTTAGCATGTCAATAAAAGACAATAAAAGACCCAATAAAAGTTGTATAAAAACAAAACAAATCAAAATTTGCATTCACCACACTTCTGTTTTATTGATTGACAAGATAAAATGCCAAAAGGAATTGGATTTTTTCAAAAACTTCTAGTTTTCCCACAATGCTTGAATAAATCTTAGAATGTGTAACGAGTGCATCTGTGATTGGTTTGATTGTATAATATTTGTTTGGTTTGATTGGTTTTCTCTTGCAACATGAATGTAGTTGAAAGGCATTTGCTCAAAGAAAATTACTAAAACACTGAACAGAAGTTTGAACAAAAGAAAAAAGTAAATTCAATGAACCACAGCGTTACTGTGGTGTAGGGATTTGAGTTTCCCAGTGCTCGCAGGGGCTGTGCTGTCAGGACTCTTGCTTTGCCGTATGGTAGGCCTATCAAAGGCTAATTGATCATGGGTGGGTATTTTAATAGACACCATGTGTACAAATAATCCCTGAGCCAAAATTCAGGCTAAAGACTGCTGTGAAGGCTGATTCCTCCAGTTTGTTCTACGTGTGAGTCTTTATTGTGTCAGTGACGATCTGTTTGCTTAATATAATAATGTCATGCACATCTTTCTGACTTTGGGCACAGAAGCCAAGGGAGAAAAGGGGTGTTTCAGGAAGAGGGTGAACTGAGGGGCTGCAATAAGCCCACTATAGAAGGATTATTTGGAACTGTGAATTGTGCAAAGCCGCTTGAGTACAGTCCAAGAATAAAAATATGGAGCTAAAAATAGGTAATATCAAGTTATGATTTATGATCTTTCTCGTTGGCTGCATTAGTTAAATGTAATCAAATACTCAGGATAAGCCTGAGTGTCATGGAAGACAACAAACATGGTGGGATTGGGGTTTTTGTCCACAACACTGTCGTACAGGTCAGTGGAGACGGTGCCTTTCGCTGGTGGTACAATCATGCCTTGTTGTCCAAGAGTGAAGTCACCAGTCAGAACTCGGCAGACGTACATAAACTTCTCCCCATTTGGACTTGGCTTGGAGTAGGTGTCATGAGCAGAGTAGCTAGCATTGACAGCAAAATACGTGCCCTTGCCGTAGCATGTAGCTGAAAGTGGAAGAGCAGCAGAAAGTCAATGAAAAAGTTCTGTGACATATTTTCTTTTATTATTATTGGTCATAGAACAAATGTCCTGCATTTGTCTATGATGACTTAATTGTTCTGTATGGTTATGACTAGCTTATTGATCTATCGATTAAAATCTATTCTAGCTTGGATGGTGAATCGATTCATTAAAATCCTTAATCAATTTTTATATATAAATTTATTCTGCACAAAGACGTAAACACAAAGCGTGGACATTTCAGTGAGATGTCGCCTTTCTCACCCGACGGCACGGACACAGTCGGGGCGGAAAGCCGACAGCTCACTGATTCTGATGTTTCGGTGCGTCCTTTTTGCGCTGGATTCTGAAGCTGCAGGTTTTATCTCTCTCCAAACAATATTGACTGAACCAGCAGCAAAAGAAGATCCAAACTACGCTTCACATTTCGCTTCACATGAATATTGTCATGAATTCCCTCTGACTTTTGCTGTTTTGCTTCCAGCATGCTAAAATCATACTTCATGCACAGCGCGTTCTCTCTCTAAGTGTATGTCAAGAACAGTTTCCCATCTAAAACTCTGTTTTCTACATTATTCGCTTGCTTATTACGCACAAGTCTGCCGTTGTTTACAGCGCTGTTGGGCGCTGGTGTTTTTTTTTCCCTTTTACTTACTTCCGAAAATAAAGCCTCATTTCTGCTGTTCAATACTGAACAAATTTAAACTTTTTAAAATTATGCAAAATTGCAAAATGCTTAGCTGTGTCTCTGTAACTTTGCTTTGCTTCACTTCAGCAGCATCACGTAATGTTCATACGTTCATTAATGGTTTTCTTTTGTTTTTGATCTACTGCAGAATATTTTTGAAGTCATCTGCTATAAAATCCCAGGCCAGGAAAATTGCCTTCATGTTTTTCTTTGTTTTATCCTCAGTTACTTTGACACAAAGGCCTCTGCTGTGATGCTCACACCTTTGATAAAGTCACACAAGTTTCAGCTTTCTTTTTATAGATATAAAAATATGGATATGTACTGATACGTGATCACAATTATAATATTTCTGACTGTCTGAGGCAAAATTTCCCAGATTCAAATGTAATCGAATCGAATCATGGATCGAATCGATTCAGGACCTTGTGAATTGGAATCGAATCGATTCTAGAAATCAGTGACGATACCCAGCCCTAGTTATGACAACACAGCAGAAGGTTAACAGTACATTGCTTTCTATATATGAACTAAAGCTGACTTTGAAGGTGTGTTGTAGCCTGCAGCTCTTAAAAATATAATAACAAATAAGCATGTAAAACTATATTTAATTTAAACTAATAATGTTTTCAGTTAGCATTAACATTGTTTTGATTTTCTTCTTTCTTTCTTTAATTTTCCAACCTTCTGGGACCTCTTCCCATATGGAAAAGATATATATAAATCTTATAAAGTTTTTATCTGTCTTGTATGAAACTTGTATGAAAAGCATACAAGAGTGAAAACACATATAAGATCCCTTGAAAAATTATATAATGAAACTTGTATGTTTTGTATACTTACTAAAAAAATATATGAAAGTAATGAGAAAGTGGCCACTTTCATGAGTAAATCATATATGTTTTTACTATTTCTTTTCCATATGGGTTGGCTTGCTTCTATGTCCCTAATTAAAATATATCTTTAGGAGCAGCATCCCCATTTCCCACCATGTCTCTATTATCAGCTCTCTGACAAAAGCGAAAAAATGGCCACGAACGCCTCACCATTCAATCCTGCGTAGCTCCTGTTGAAACCGCGATCATTAATAATTGGCACAGTGGCTTTGGAGGTGCCATGGAAAAGACGTTTCTCATTGTTCTGGTGACCATTTCTCACTTCCATGTCACGCTTCTTAACCTGTAGACTGTTCCACAATCCAGGGTTTTGGATCCTCTCGATCTGAAAAAAAGTATTAATTAGTAATAGTAATAGTAATTTTGAATTTATGTTCCGAATATAAAGCACAGAAAATATATTTGCCTAAAATGTTTTTAAAAAATATTAATTCATGCTACCTTGATGATGGTTTTGTTGCACGAGGTCTTGAACAGGTTCTGAATTTCATCATACTCCTGTGTCCCAGCTTGTAATGGGAAAGCCTGACTGGTGACGTTAGGTTGCATGAGATCCCAGTGCTCAGGAAGATCATCTAGTCACAAAATAAACAAATTCAGTTTTTTAGCTCTTGAGCAGAGGCTTTCAGTAGTGAAAGCACTGAAATATCTACTAGTAAGAAAAATCATGCTAAATTTCAAATACTAACAGATTTCTGATCTCTTATTACTACTTTGACAGGGTTGAATCTCTTTCTATCATTAAAATACCTTTTAGCTTGTCAATTCTCTTTATCGCCAGGATATTTCCCTGGCTGTCAGTGGCAGGTCCTTTTGGCATGGTAACAGTGTAATCTTGACCCTTGACTGTAACTTTTACAGTTTGTAAATTTTGTTGCAGTGCTTCCTCGAGGTAGAAGTTGGTCATTTCATCAAAACTCTGAAACTGGAACCCAGACTGCTGATACTGCCAGTCTGCCGCAGCGCTGGCCAGCTCCACTTTCCTGTTTAGTTCCTCCTCGTCTCTCACCCTGCTCATCATTTTATAGATTTCAGTGTTAGCTTTGAGCACATCCCTGCTGAGTCCTTCAATAGTGATTGTGGCTTTGGGCTTATTGCTCACAGTCCTTATGCTGATGTCCATGGTCTTCTGCATGTCAACAATTTTCTGTCGATCTGCATCAGAGAAACTATGAATGGCATTGTCTTCAATTTCCATGCTGTGATATTCTTGGGATATCTTGTCATTTATCCATTTCTTAGCCGAGTCAACGTTGGCTTGTGTGTCACCACAAATGTGGAAGCAAGTAGCCTCCACTTTCAGACTGTCAATGACAAAATCTTTTTCTGTCTTTTGTTTTTCAGGACTTCCACCAATAAAGAATGCTGAAAGAACAAATTTCAAAAACAACATGAGAACTTAACATTTGAAACTGATTAAAGATATAGGAATGTGAAACCAAAAATTACTTTGCTCTGTGTATTTACATTTGACTTTATTGAGCCAGCTCCACCCTGCTTTATCCTTAGAATTGGGATCAGCAGCTTCCCTCTGTTGCATACTGCTGTGGAAGTCTTTAAGCATAGGTTTCTGGAAAATAACTATGCGAACTGTAGTCAGGGGGCTGGAGGTGTTTTGGCTCAACACATCAGTCACTGCATCCAACATGGCATCAGCCACCAGTCTTGCTTTTACATTGCCTTGACCTAAAAACAAAACAAAAAATAAACAAACAAAAAAGTAATCATACATTAAAGACTGCTGGGATGAACAACATAGACAGTAAAATAATAAATTATTGTAAAAACAAAAATATCAGTGTGACCATGAATCTAAATTGTCAGGGGTCACACAAAATTTTCTCCATAGACTTTCTAGATGTTAACTTTTTTCTAAACACAGGTTGCCTGCAAATTAAGACAAGAAATGCAATGAAAGGTATACTATATTGAGGTATACAATACCCTCTCGTGAGCAAGTCAATATAGTAAGTGGGCAACATGTCATGCATTTAGGAAAACTGCTTAACCCGATGACATTAGAGGATTATTCAGCACCCTATGTGCTAAGAAGGCCTTTATAAATGTAGCATTTGGATATGTGACCTGTCAGTGACAAAACGCTTTCTAAATCTCACCTGTCCCAATGGCAGGAAACGATACAGAGGCAAAAGAGCTTTTCACACATATCTGGAGTGCATCTTTCACAGTCTTGTTGATTTTTACTGGGTCTGTCTGTCCAATCAAGTGGAGGATCTTTTTACACTTCAGGTTACCAGGGCTTGTCAATATCATGCCCTGGTTGGGCTCAGCACCTAAAAGCAAAGTTGGGAGATGTTAAAGAACCTTAATAATTATGTAAGTATGTACAAGGGCATACTTCTTTCTTGACAGTCTTGTGCTAATACTTAGCTTCCATGTTTTTATTGGGAAAACAAGACTGTTATATTGTAGCCAATGTTTCTGAGTTATAGCATCATAAAATTATAAGTGATTTCTTACCAAGGTTGCGGCATTCCACTTCAACAGCCGGACCAGCTGCTTCTAGAATAGCTTTAGACACTCCTGGAGGAGGCAAATGTTACATCACTACTGAATACATACATATAATCTAAAGGATCATTATTACTGTGGGTGGACTGTTCTTTATACAAATACTTTAAAGATGCAGGATTAATTTTTGATGTAATATTATTCTCTATACAGCACCTAAATATTTACATTTAGTTTAAAAGCAGAAAAAAACAATGAGAAACCACCATTAATGTTTTGCACAGCTCAAATACTGTCATTCATGCTATGACTAACCTGTCTTAAGAGTAAAGTTTTCATTGGAGGAGTTGACAACGACATCAGCGGTCTCCTTGGTTATGTCTCCTGTTACTACCTGTATAGTCACATTGTCCATTTTAGTCTCGTGCATGTCTGAGGTTGAGATGATTTTAGAGAAGGGGCCTCCTGGAAATTGATAAAAAGAACTAATTAACAGCAAAAAAGAACTACAATAGTACACTTTCTAAATTTTGAATACTGATATAATTATCAGTTAGCATATGGAAAAAATATAGTATATTTCAACAGTTACTACAAATGTACAAAATGTTTTTAACAGCGTTATGTTATAGTTCTTAGAAAATATATAGTTTTTAGCAGAGGTGGGAAGTAGTAAAGTACAAATACATGGTTACTATACATATGTTGAATCTTCAGGTATCTGTACTTTACTTGAGTATTTACTTTTCTGACAACTTTTTTTTTACTCTCTACAAACAGTGTTGCCTGCCTTCACTTTGTGTAGAAATTGTTGAACCACTTGAGGCACTGGGAAACTTCTTCTGAAATTCATCACTGAAAGCCTGCAGACAGAAAAGAAGAGAGATTTTATTGACTGAAACATTCAATTATTACACCAAAACTGAAGTTCAATAACAGCTTTGCAGCTTTCACTGGTGGAAAATGCTCAAAAACTTTTCTGGTTAGCACTGAATTGTTGTTGCTTCAAAGCTTGTGATTTTTTCTTACCTGGATAGTTTGTGTATCACTGGGGTAAAGTACGATCACAACCTTCTTCAGATGCTTGGGGTGTTTCTTTTTGCTAAACTCTAAAATATTGTCCAACATCAAAGAGGCTACAAGATCTTTAGGAAAACCCATTTTTCCAGTGCCAATGGCTGATAAGGATATGGAGGTTAGATTATTACTTTCTGCCTTGTCCAAGCAGTCCTTAAAGATTCCCCTCAAAGTCTGAAAGACAAAGAAGAAATACTATCTGTTTAAAGACATTTAATTAAAAATATGACATTGACCATCAAAGTTAGATCAAACAGGTTCTTTAACCTTATACTGTGAGGTTCATCACCTTTTCAGATGCGCCTTGTCCATTATCCCAGTGAGGTGCAATTGTATGAAAAACTTTTTTGCTTTTTAGTTGGCAGCCCTCAGTAACAATGATCTCACCAACATTTCCAGTAGCACCCTGTGCATTTATTAACTGCTGAAGTTTGGGTCCAGCTGCGCGCAAGATGGCTTTGGAAACTGCAAATCTGTCCAGATTAAGGTCCGAAGATACACTGTTCACAATCCCTTCCGTCTAAAAAAAACCCCAAAGTTTTATAAATATGAGTACATATTTATCATGTCTAACAATATAAAAACACCTCAAAACATAAAAAGAACAAAAGAAGCTCAAACCCAAAGATTAAATAAACATCAAGAGACTTTATAGCTGTGTTAATAGTTAATGCTAAATAGTCTTGCACGTTGTGTTCCTGTCTGAAACAGACAAAGTAACTATTTGCTTAATTGGGTATAACAGTACAAATCTGAATTACCGTGGCAAACTCTATTTTTCCCTTTTTAAGAACGATGTCCACGCCTTCTTTGGTCTGCACATGATTTAAGTACAGGTCAGATCCAGCAGGCTGTGATACTGGTTGTGTGGGAGCAGTGAGATGAGGAGTTTGTTGAGAATGAGAGTCACTGAGGTTTCCAAACTCCTGCCTGACAGCAGCCACCATATCCTGAACAGCGATGTCGTCATTGTTCACGAAATGGATCTTCTGCAAGATGATGTCATCATAGTTCTCATAACAGTACTCCTTCACTGCTTTAACAATGGTGAGTTCACACTGCTTGAGGGGAAAGCAGCGCATTCCTCTGCCAATAGATGGAAGAGCTACTGAGACGCATCCGTGGGCCTCAGCAAGTTCTAAACTTCCTTTAACAGCTTTTTTCAACTGAGCCAAAGCTTTTTCATGTTTATCTTTTTCAAACTTGGGTCCCACAACATGGATGACTTTTTTGCAACAAAGATTTCCTCTTGCATTTGTTATGACACAGTCTCCTGGCTTGAGCTGACCCTTGTTTTTAAATGCTTTGTCACATTCATCTTGTAACTGAGGGCCGGCAGCCTTCAAAAGTGCTGCTGCAAGACCAGTTCTGTGTTTCAAGTCTTGATTAGATGGACTCACTACTGCCTGCATTGGGTAACTGCACATATCTGCCTTGGAAACAGCGATTTCTACTCCTTCAGGTGTCATAAGTTGGTATAAAGGTGTTGGTACTTGTTTAACGTTGTCTTGTCCACCACCTGGCTTATCGACCAGTTGGACCAGGCAACCAGTTTTATTTTTGATTGTGGAAAAATAAGCTTCATTCTCCTGGAAGAGCTTCTTCACTCCAGACTTGTAAACATTCAGACTGTCAAAGACTACAGCAGAGACGGCACCTTCAACCACAGTCTTGCAATGTGTCACATTCACTCTGGATCCACTCAGACAGATGGCCTCGTTTCTGTAGGACACTCTCACCTTGTCTTTCACTTTCTCCATCCAAGATGTGTTGAAATGTTTCAAGTATTCAACGACAGCATTAGCTTTGACCACAACAGTTTCTTCTATGTGAGCGTTCTCTGTTAAGAAGACACCAAGCTGATGCTGAACCTTTATGGCACTATCCTTGTAGCCTGACACCACGACTTGTTGAGCAGTTGTGTTGATTCGAGTTCTGCATGGCTTACTGTTAGCCTGCTCTAAGTGACTGACCAGCTGCTGCCACTCTGGCTTCTTCAGGACATTACTGTCTTCAACATTAATGTACTGAGTTGTTAACAGCTGTCCTAGATGGTCCTGAGCATGAGACAGATCTGTGTCAGAAACAGCAAGGAGCTGCACCCTGTTTCCACTGATTTCAAACGCTGCGTTTATTTGATGAGATGTGAGGAGAGCACCTGTAAGCTCCTCTTGTTGCTCATCCTTCAACAGTTCAAGCACATTTTTATCTATTTCCAGATTCTGTCGTTTTAATGCAAGTACTGCATCAAATGTAGCATTGATTGCTGCATTAATCTCTTCCCCTAAACCAGTTATTTTCAGATTAGGACTCTCTGGTGACAACTTGAGCTCTGGATACACAAGTAGAAGCTTGTCCATAAGGCCATCCTGACACAGGAGATGAAAAACTGATGGTGACACTTTGATCTCTTCGGTTTTACTTGATTTCTCCCTGTGGATCGTTTTTGCAATCTTGTTAATAGTTTCAGAAAGAGATTTCTCCAGTCTGTCGACATCACTATCAAGACCAGCCACTGATAAAGCACCTCTGTCTTTATCGGGTACTACAATCACATTTTCATTCAGTAACATCTCTCTGATCTTTTTCTCAGACTCTTTCCATGCATCTGAATCTGGATTGAACTTCACAGATTTGAACTTTGACACAGATTGTGCAAACGCTGACTTCACAGTATCAGTCCACTCTTTGATGATGGCTTTGGCATCCTTTTGCTTTAGTAAAGAAGATACAGGACTCAAGGTCACAGTGGTTTGGCCGAGGTTTACGATGCAGAAGTGTTTGTCCATTTCACTGCAAATGGTCTCTGCTGCTGATTTATTTTGAGCTAGGTATCTGAGGACAGCACTGTCAATGGGCTCTGAGATGGCAGCGGGAAGTTTTAGTGCAGGTTTGTCTTTGCCGTAGAGGGCCACTCCCAGAGTTTTATAAAAAGGATAAACTCTGATTTCTTCCTTTTTTATGGAATGCTTCTTCTTGAAGATTTTTTGAACAGCTGGAAAAAAGAATGTAACATACTGTATATTATTATTCACACGTTATTACTGTAGGTTTGCAGGAACATACAGTGTAGTGTAAATAAATTACCTCGATGATCTTTAAATGTGATGACAGCAGACTGTTCCGCTTCATTAAGGAAGACCTCTTCCACATCCCCACCTTCATTTTCAAAATAAAGCTGAAGAACTTCTTCACTGAAGTGTAGAATGTCGTCAACTAGAACTTGCTTTGTGACTTCGAGAGGTTGAACAGAAAATCCCTTCTTGGTGAACATTTTGTTTTGGGGGCATTTTGCCACAAAATTAGCATTTTCTGTGAAATAGAGATAAAAAAAAAAGTTTAAGGCATTTTTAATAAAATAATTCTGCAGGATAAATCTTCTTTGTTGATTTAATAATGAGTACACCCATTTTTCAGAATGAAGTATCAGCACGTTTATAATTAGCAAGGTACATTACACTACCAGTAGTCTGTGTTGCTTTGCTATCCTGTGCATTAGTGCGCTAGAAAACTTTGTCATTCTAGCTCAGGCAAATAAAATGGCCACATTGTCCTGGAAAATTCTTTTATTACATTTGTGGCATATTTTTATGTTGTTTTATGTTAATGAGTGTTGGACCTGGTTATGCAATACAGATTTCAGCATCAAACGTCCGGTTAAACTTTATATTATCATATCATAAATAAGAACTTTTCATTCTGAAATGGGTACCTTTTCCACTCTGGAAAGTCACCACAGCAGAGGAGATGTCAGGAAAGAATTCCAAAGTGAAGTCATGAGACTTAGTGATGTTTTCCACCAGCATCTCCAAGAACTCCTGGTTGGTATTATCAAGAATATTCCCTAAAACGGCTGAGGTGGAACATGGCTCTTCATCTGCTGTATCATCGTCTCCGCCTTCTGTTTCTGTTTGAACTGTCGGGTTGCTTTTATCAGCACTCGCCTGTTTGTCTGCAGCAACATCTGCTGTTAAAGACAAATGTGGCCAAGTGTAACAAACATATACTTTTTAGATAGTGCAAGACTTAAAACACTTATATTTTAATTACTTATTTTGGTGTTTCACTCATAGCTATTGCTTCACACTAATCAATAAATTAATTAAAATAAGAATAATCATTAATATTGACTTAAAAAAATAATCTGACTTTGTATGGTCTTATTGACGTAACGTCTAGGAGACATCTAGTGTATCCTACCAGTCTTGAAGTGTAAAGCACACTATGTTAAAATGGCATGAAGCTTTGGATATTTTATTGAGAGAGAGGCAGTTTTATCACATAAAGCTTGTCAGCTTGTCTAATTTTTGATTCACAGATTCATTTTTTGTTTTGTTTTGTTTTCTTCTTACTAATGCTAGCTAGACAGACAAATCACAAGCTATCTAGCAAATACAGTTCAGAAAGGGTCACAGAACCTGAGGTACTTTCCATGGTCTCACACGTATTGAACTCATCAGTTAAATACAAATATTTAACTTCAAATAATAACTCAACTAAAACAGTACAAATGAAAGGCAAGCCACATAGGAAATGCTGGACGTGTAATACAATACAAACACTGATTAGTTCCAAATTGTGTTTGGTGGTGTGGAGTTGCTATTCATCTGAAAAAAAAAGTGAATATCTGAGAAAACTACCTGAGACAACCTGCATCGAGTGGATGAGATCACTTAATTAAGTCAAATGCCCAGGGCTGTTGTGTTAACTCAGCTTTTCCAGTGTCACAAAGCAGCACTGCTAGATTTGTGAAGAGTTAAGTTAACAACTAGCTGGAAAACAGAATGTTGTTTGTGAAAGTCATCAGTAGTAAAATCATAACCAAGTAGAAATGCTAGCTTGTGAAATTACTTTACCTACGATACTAAATGATTTCAAATGGCGTTAACTTTAGCCATCAGTAAAGCATGTAATGGCTCAAAGCAAAGATGCACAACTATCATTTACTGCAGTAATAGCTAACATTGGCACAGTTAGCCTGCTGAGTGTAATCTAGAGATTTTCTAGTATATATTGTGGTTGTTGGTGTTTAGGTGGGCGGATCAGAATATTTCAGAAGCTCTGGGGCTTTCCCACACAGCCACCTCTAGGGTTTATAGAGAATGGTCAAAAAAGAGAAAACATGCAGTGAGCAGCAGTTCTGTGGGGCAGCAATGGCTCGGTGATCTCAGCCATCAGAGGATAATGGTCAGACGACTTGTTATAACTCAGGGATGCTGAAAAACACAACATGTCACAGACTGAAGCAGCTGGGCTGCAACAGCAGAAGACCAACACTGTTCTCCATTCCTGTCAGCTAAGAACAGAAAACTGAGGCCACAGTTCATACAGACTCACCAAAGCTGGGCAATAAAGTCTGATTAATCTGATGATATTTGTATGTTAGGGTCAGAATTTGGGTCCAATAGGATACTAACAAGGTGTACCTAATAAAGTGGACAGTGGTGTATACTAAAAGTAGATAAACTATGGGGGTGGACAAGTGAAAGGACTTCCTGATCTTACACTAGTGGTTATAAACACAGTTCTGCTCACTCAGTACTTACATTTCTTCTTATCTTCATCAGACGGAGTTTCCTGTATAAAGAAAATACAAAAAATACACGTTAGTCACGTGTGTGTGTG
>NW_005187701.1:532572-545760 GCF_000239375.1 Pundamilia nyererei | reverse complement strand
GTCCTGCTGCCATTTTCATACTCCACCTCACACTCGCCACCACCGTTAGATTTCTTACTTTGAAAGTATTTCACTAACTTGATTTTTAATCTGGGTATTTTGGTTTCTTCGAGTTCAACGAGCAGAGGATAGGAGTGTACGCCGGCCATCTTCACAGGCCGGCTGCTGTCTGCTCTGAACTAGTTTCACTTTTGTTTCCTGTGAAACGAAACGCAGTTTTTATTGGCGTGTTGTGGCGTTTGGCCTTAAAGGGTTGGCTCAGACCGGGGTGCAGCTACAGAGAAAGGGCTGAAAAACACCTTTTTACACTTGGCTGCAGTCCACGGAGGCAGTTTGGAGACGTCCGCGCCCTCTTTTCGTTCTTTCGCTTTCTCCTTCAACTCGGTACTTTCCAGCTGAAAGTGTGCGACGGTGAGTATCTGGCTTCTGCGCAATAAACCTCTCTATTCGTTTAAACTAAAACCTATGTTTTATCTAAGGTAGTCTAGTGTGTGTTGTTCATGGATTAGGTTTCCAGTCACCAGCAAAAGCAACTTTCGTTGACTGGTTGCGTGTTATGTTGCTCGCTTTTCAATGTATAAAAAGGACGCAGAAACGTCAAATGTTTGACAGTTTCTTCATTTATACTGGTCTACCCGGTAAAAGAAAGTTCTGAATAACGTTAGATCAGCAAGCTATGATTTTTATCTCTCTGCGACGCAGTGCACAAGTAGTGAGTGAACTGCAAGAGACCCCAACAAAACAAAACCTTATACAATGCTGACTTAGTTTTGTTTTCTCTACGTAAATTGTACAAATGTAACATGTTATGAAAATATATAAAGTTCTTTAGTACGGAGTCAAGCGGTGTTCAAGCACACGGAAAATTGTCCCGACGTTGTTGTTTGTGGAGCAGGTAAATTATTTCTGAGTGGCCTAAAAGTGTCCGTTGTTTGTCTCTGTCTCCCTCTGCTGCAGTGACGATAGGACAGAAATTCACACGGAATTTTACTGGGTAGGTCACCTGCAACCACGTGAGCCGCATAAACGTATTCTCCAATGCCAAACAGGCTATTTTAGACTTGATAACACCACAAAAATATAGAATACATTATTTAATATTCATATTATCATTATTATTATCCACAAAACCTACAGTGGGTGGGATCCTAGTTGTTGCATTTTCAGTGCAAATTAAAGTTACCACAGGCCGCAGACAGTGAACAGATCGTTTGACTGCATTGTTGTAATCTCTATAAAATCAGCAATAATTAACAATACTTTGATTTGCTAATAAACTCTATAATGCTCTAGTTTGATATTGAATGACATCCTTTATGTAAACACTGCCACTCAACAGTGGGTGTCACTTAGAATTGCCTTTTTAAAAGCAAATTTGAATATTCTAATATAACATGAAATAGATCAGAAATTTTCTAAATATAATAATTAAATAAACAAACTTTAAGTATATAGCACCTTTCATAAACAAATTTAATACCTGGTTTACGAGATAACACAGCAAAGAAAAATCAGTTATTGATTGTGTTTTACTTGTACATGTTTTTTAGAGAGTCTGCTCAAATATATATCTTAGCTAATTACATATTAGCTAAAATGCTTTCATGATTTATTACTTACTAAAAAGGCAAACAGAAAACAGCAACAAACTCTGTTTTAGGTGTGATGCTTCTGTCATTCTTTGATTCACTGACAGTCTTATTCTGTTCAGGAACCATGGATTATAAATCAGATATTGCTCTTCGTGAATCTTCACTCAACATTGTAAAACAAAGTGGACGTGCTCTGAGTGATATCCTCTACAGCAAATTTGGATGTGTGGCCACCTTCAAAGGTGTGGATTTTGAGAGCGATGCGAGCTTTGGACAGCAGAAGAGGCAGACTGTTGCCCCAGAGAAGAGGTTTTCTGTCAAGTTGCGTGCAGGTGTTGAGGTGTCCGTGTGGAAGGCTGATCTCACCAATTTCCCAGTAGAGGCTGTTGTCAATGCTGCCAACTCCAGTCTTCATCATGGTGGTGGCCTTGCTCAAGCCCTATGTGAAGCTGGTGGTACTCAAATCCAAATGGAGAGTGACAATTACAAATTCAAATACGGTTCCTTACCAACAGGAGAAGCAATTGTCACTAATGCTGGGTTGCTGCCATGCAGGAAGATAATTCATGCTGTTGGTCCACAGCTCTCATATAACCCCCTCTATTCTGAAGTTTCTCGTGCTGAACCATTGTTGAAAATAACCATCACGAGTATTCTTCAGAAAGCTACAGAATATAATCTGGACAGTGTTGCCATTCCTGCTATAAGCTCTGGATTGTTCAACTACCCCTTGTCAGACTGTGCAAAAACTATAGTGTCAACTGTGAAAGACTACTATGAAAGATTTCCCCATCGACAATTTCCTACTAAGATCTTCTTTGTAAACAACGATGAGCCAACAGTAACAGAAATGCACATAGCCTGCCGTTACATCCTAAGTCCCAACCAATCTAACCCAAGTTTGTCATACAGCCAAGCAGCAGAAAGGAACACCAGGAGTGCTGCCAAAACAGCAAGCATCCAGATTGGGAACGTTCTTATAACCCTGAAGAGTGATAAAATTGAGGATGAGAAGGTAAAGTCTTGTACTGTTTCTCAATTGCTATTTTTATTAAACAGCAAGTTAGCTTGTTCTTCACATTTGTTTTTGCTTGTTTTTGTTTACTTTTGTGTGCACATTAAGTTACAGTAGTGTATTTTTATGGCCACTGCTTTTACATTGTGTATTTTCTTGTTCTAATTTTTTTTTCATATAATAATTGTTCTTGCATCCTCTCAGACAGATGTCATTGTAAACACAGCATCATCTGACAGAAACCTGAAAATGGGTCAGATCTCAAAGGCTTTGCTGAGCAAAGCAGGCGACAGAATGCAGGATGAAATACTAAAGGCTCCTGGGCAACGAGTTGTCATTACAGGAGCGTACAAACTACGGTGTAAGGAGGTGTTTCACACTTTCTGCAGTTTCCATAATCAACAAACAGCAGCACACAAGGTAGATTATAACATGAAATCTTGTGTATCATTTTCATAAAAGTCAAATGCTGATATATAGACTATATGGGCAAAAGTACTGGAACTACACGTTACACACAGGAAGATAATTTCATAAACTGAGTTGTGGCAATGGTGGCATGCTATGACAGAATTATGTTTAACTGAGCTCTTTAGAATAACCCATTTTTTCCACAAATGTTTGTAAAAGCAAACTAAATAGCTAGGTGCTTGATTTTGTAGACCTGTGGTAATAGAACTGAATTGAACATCTAAATTCAGATTAAAAGTTTTGGCATAATACTTCTGTCCATATAGTGTAATATAGTCATTGTGTGATACATTCCAAACTGTAAGGACTTTCATTTGGTTTATATTTGTAACTCTAAAGAAAAAGCATACAATATAATATCACAATTATTTTAAAATACAGTTTAATCCTTGGAAACACTTTCGAACCAAAAGATCATAATATATTTTTCTGAAAAATCATGATAAAAATTAAAAAAGATGCTTTTTTTGGACTATAATAAGAGCTTGGATTTTCTTTCTCTATTCTCTTATTATTTCATTGCAGTCCCTTTCTGATTCAGTACGGGAATGTTTATGGATGGCAGTTGCAAATGGCCACAACTCAATCTCCTTTCCTGCCATCGGAACTGGACACCTCGGGTTTCCTAAACAAGAAGCTGCATACATAATGTTAGAGGCAGTGGCTGACTTTGCCCAAACAGCTCAAACAAAGATGGATGTTTACTTTGTCATATTTCCTTCTGACCGTGACACATTTCAGGTTGTATTTTGCATATTCTGTCAAGATTTTAGAATTTTACGTAACTATCACTGTAATAGATACATATCGGTAATTTGTTGTGGTGGGAAGCACTGTTGCACCTCCTGGAAACTGTTGACTAGGTTTGTTTGGCAGTGTTGCAAGTGCAACTCATGTCATTATTGTTTTGTTAATTTTTTTTTAAATAATATATTTTTAATTACTTTTTCTTTAAAGGCTTTTGAGGGACAAATGAAATCTCTCCAGCACAAAATCTCCAACTCCAGCTCCAGACAAGGTAAAACAGTGAAGCAGTGCTGCTCCATTAGAACATTAAAAAACAATACATCAGCATTTTTGTTTTCTTTTTAGATTATTTTCACTACCTTTGTAATGAGCATTTTTATTACTGATCTAAGTTCTGGTTTGTTTTGATCAAAGTCCCTATATTCAGTTAATTAACTACCTGTAAAACCATAGCAAGTTAAAAAGTTAAAACTAATTTTAAAAAGTATTTTGTTTCAACAGTGTACATTTTGTCTTTTAAAGATATTTAATGCTGTTTTACTAATAAATACATTCACCCTGTAAGAAAGGTGTCAAGAAGATATAAGCATAAAAACATGAAAGAAATAAGAAAGCTTGGTTGTTCATCACTGATTGTTGTTATGGTGTTTTCTGTAAAATCCAGCAAAACTAATGTAGAAAAGTAAATGCATGGAGGGATGGTTATAATTTTATTAATCCCATTCAAATATAATTAAAATAATAGTAGCAGTGATTTTTCTCTTTTGTGTTCTCCACCAGGATTTGATAACAAAGAAGACTTTAGATTCAACAAAGCTCCAACTCCACAGATCAGTTTGAGAAGTCCTTATAAAGAATCACTACATGAGGCTGAAAAATGGCTTGATCATCTTCTCTTCAGGCCCTCTCGCTCTGTGGTTATCTACAACAACTTCATCCAGCACCTCAGTGAGAAGGAATACCTGCAGCTCTCTCGTCTAACCAGAAAGGGTGTTAAGTTTGAGGAGTTTTTGTCCAAGGGTCACGCCTGCCTAACAGTAGATGGGGATTCGGCTGAGGATGTTGTGGGAGCTGCGTTGCAGGTGGAGGCCATGCTCTCCACTGTCCAGGAGGAGTTTGCCAGAGAGGAAAAGGATGAAATGTGCAAGTTGTTAGCTGAAGTGCCTCGTGAAAGAGAAAGAAAGACAAAAACAGTGGACAACTCAAGCTGGGAGTTCAAAGAAAGAATATCTGATTTTAGAAATCTTGGTCTGTGGATATTAAAGGTAAATTATGTTTCATAAAATGTTCCTCAACTTTTCGTGGGTTACTATTAAGCTTAGGGATTTGGTTGCTTATTAGTTTCTTCCTCTATATAAATAAGCCTTGTGCCTTATTTCAAAATGAAATGTTTTATTTTTAGGTGGACAAAGTGGAGAACTTAAACTTGAAGAAGCTGTTTGACCTCAAGAAAAACCAGCTGGGATGCTCCTCCTCTGAGAAAATGTTTCAGCGCATACCTGCACAGTTCTGTGAGATGGTTAGCCAGATTGGTTTCCATGCAGAGTGTGCACCACCTGAAGGTATGCTAACATTTTATATATCAAAGCTACAGATAATATCATAAAAACACACCTAGTAACAAAAGATATTTATCCCTGTCTGGATCTAGACCCAAAATATGGAGAAGGCATCTACTTTGCTGGGACAGTGAAGGAGGCCATGGATGTTTGGAAGGAGGAAAAGAATAAGTATTTGTACTTTGTGGAGGCTGACGTGCTGAGAGGGGACTCCACAGAGGGTCAGCGAGGTCTCATTCTGCCACCTGCTAAAGGGACAGATCCACAAGTTAGGTATGACAGTGTGAGTGGAGTGTCTGACATCTCTGTCATATTTAGCAGTTATCAAGCCCTTCCCCGGTACATCATCACCTGTGAGAAAAAACAAGCTCAAGGATATCCAAAATGAGCATATTTACTGTTAGAAAAAAAGAAATGTTTGTATCAGTTATAGACTCGATATAATGGATATTAGTAGCAAAATATGAAGGAATGACTGGGCTTATTTTTCTCATAATGTATTGCTGAGTAATGGCAGCAGCAAGTTATCGAAATCTATTTTATCATAGCACTGCTGCAAGGAGTAGAACCAATCATATGTTAATAAATCAAGATTGAGCTTAATAATGTGCGTTTTATATCAACAACACTGTAGTTTTTACATTGAAAGGGTTCATTTGTTTAGTGGCATCTTGTGACTTCATAAATTTAGACATGATTATAACAGCAAATACCACAATAAATATGAAAAGACTTTATTCTAGCTTTGCTTGTCCATAAAATAATGGTGGTGGTGGTGAACTCCATGATGAATGGGAGAATGAGTCATAATGGACATGAGTAGTTACAGTTTTCCTGTGTTGATGTCAAAATAAAATGTAAATTTATTGTTTGTTTGAGGAATCTGGACTTATTTTATGTTTTGTTTTTATATTTTTGTTGTAACAACATTTACTGAAATATGGAAAAACAACTATTAAACACAGCAAAGCTTCAAGTGTGTCCAGATTTTTTTTTTACTTAAAGCTCAACAACAAAACCTGATCAACTACACAAATTTAATAAAATAAAACACAATTTAAACAACTTACAAAATGAAATACATGTATAAACATTATTCCTGTATACACGACACATGAAAAACAGAGTGAGAAGGTAATCATAACTATACAATGTCACAGTCTACTGAGCATGAAACATTTTCACCTTTCACCCTTGAAACAGTTTGACAGGAAAAACAAATAGTGTGTCCGTTTCACGAAGCTTTCAGCTGCATTTCAGTTCAGTTTCACAGACATCATCAGATGAAGTTTGCTAAGTTGGCCAGATTTACTACATGGGGCAAAACGGCATGTGAGCTCAAAGGTGTGGTTAACTTTACCAATGATTTACAAAACGTATTATGTTTCCAACACACACACACACAGTCAGCTCATTTTAATATCAAGCACAAAAATAACAATTGGAAACATTTCATGTTTTATTCTGGATTAAATATTATCAGGATTAGCAATAAATTGTGTTGCAAACATTAGTAAATCAATTTGTGAGCTTTAAGAGTTCTCTGTATATTTTGCACCTAGAAAAAGGAACTCATAGAAATATATGCAGCAGGGTCAAAAATCTCAGTTCAAAATCTCCTACATGCCATGTTGTCACTGCGCTCTCTTTCTAAATACCAACAGTACTTTCTTTAATGCCTAAACCCAGTTTGGATTGGCTCAGTGTTTGAGTAAATCTGGGTTCCAATTTCTAACAGTGAGGATGTACTCGCACACATCATGGCTGTCGCCTCGTCACCACTCCACTGATCGCCTGCACTCACCCTTAACAGTGTGGGCTCAGAGTGTGCATCAGTGTGTGTCTACAGTGACGTTCATGATTTTATGCATCCAGTTTCATTTTAAAGTGCTGACACTTCATCCTCTCATATGCCTTATAGATTTGTGAAGTGCTGAACACAGTGATTTTCACACAGGCAGCTGTCATTGAACAACTGCCGGAGTTACATGTAAGTACTTGTGCACGATTAGTGGTCACATAACATGCACATGTTGAGTCCAACTGAACCTGGACTGGAGCAGTTCATGTAACCCTGCCGGGGTGGAGCATGCAGCAGTCTGGTCAAACAAACTGGAAAATGGGAAACAAACATACTCGGGCATGGCACAGCTTTCTTAGTGTGAGTACAGCCTTAGTGAACGTCTCTTACCAAACATTTGCTTCACATACACTGGAGAAATCCTTAATATTTAATAACCATGATTTTATTAAAATATTTTTAGCTCAAATTCTGTATTATCCATAGACTGCATGTATAAGATGGACATAGCTTCCATACTGGTAAAATGAAGCCAATGCCTTAACCTGCATTCTTTCTAATAGCCAGCAGGGGGCGACTTCTGTACTTGTAGTTAGCAGGAAAAAAACTCAACAGATTTCAGTGGAAAAGGAGCCGTCTGTCATTTGAGCTGTGACCTCAGTAAACACTTCATTAATTAATCAATGGTATCAATCACTACATTTACATCATATCTAATACATGATGTTCAGAAAGACGATAACGGGGGCAATGACCGATCGACCCCGCTTCTGTGACACCTGGTTTAAAAACCCTAAGAGGGTCACAGTGGACAGCTGAAGGGTCCAAAAATGTGGCTTTGACAAATGTGGGTGACATCACAGTGGCTTTGTCCATCATACACTCTATGATTCTACCGCATGAATTGACAGCACAACACAGTCTCAGATCTTTCTAAAGAGAACCGAACGTCTTTAAAGTATGTTTGGACATCAGTGAGTGATTGCAGCTGTGTAAATGATTTATGCCTAAGTGGAAACTGAGAACAACGCACCCTGTAAATATTCTGACACATCAACAGCAGGCCGTTGGAAGCTAATCACTTCATATCAACAGAATTAACCAATGGAAACACAAAGCATGTAACAGGCCAACACCAGAACAGGAACCAGTCCACTGCTACATTCAAGGAATAAAGTTACCCTGTTGTTGAACCTCCCACTCCACAACATTTGAAAATACAAGAAAGCTAGCACAAAGGTAAGAGAGAATGAGGTGAGGGTTTACTGGGACAGCTCACTGGTAACATTTGGCTGTGTGATACAGTACTTCTTCAAAAGCAGCTGCTCGTGTTAAAACCCTGGCTGAGAGAGAATAATGTGGCACATCTGGACTCCCGTGTTGATGATATTACTGAGATTAATAGTGTTAATATGATTATAAAGACCAGTGTACACATCAAATATCCAGTGTGAACATTTGGAGACAGTAAATGCTTGTTTCTGGCATTAGTAGCTGCCCTCGGTCTTCTAAAACTGCTCAAACTTAGCTTCTGTCTTCAGCTATGCTATTTACAGGACAGCTTTCACCAGTATATATATGGCTAATATACTCCGCACACTACAGCAGCAATGCATTGTTTCTCTCAGTTGGTCCCTGACTTTATCAGCTTTAAATCACCTCGCGCCCTCACTCGGCGTCACAGATACAAAACCAGATCTCTGCTGTCATCCAGCCGCAGTCACGCTCACTCCGTGCATTCAGCGATCTCCGTGCCGTCCACGAGCAGCGTGTGAATGATCCCGTCTCGTCTCTTCCCGCTGCTCACAGCTTTCACGCAGCAGTTGTGGTCTCCGAGTGTGAAGTGCGTCTCTGTGCCGTCGTCCACGAACTCACCCTGCAGGCGCAAATCGCAAAAGCGTGAACTAAGAAAGGAAGCGTCCTGTTCCAAACGAAAATAATGATCCAATATGATATCCCAAAAGAAAACAATGCACCGCACCACACAAGCATCCAATCAATTTATATTCAAAGGCAATGAGCAGATAAAACAACAACCAGGAATACACAAACAATCATCAGTAAACAACTTATGGTTTTACAATTGTAGTTAACCAAATTTTAATACACAAAACAAGTACACACAGCCTAATCCTTAATGTGAATGCCTCCCATTAACATAAGCACTCTTTAATGAATCTATGATTTATACCATCTCTCTTGCAGGGTCCCCGGGTCACAGACCCCTAGTGGTCTGTTACTAAGGGAACTGCTGCTCTAATAACAACCTGTATTATGTCACTCGTGTTTTACTTACTGCAGTCTCAATATTTTGTCCGTTACACCAAACATCCATGGTGTCTTTCTCTGAAAGTAAAAAGACAGATTTTTTAAAATTAATATTTACCAGATAAGCAATTAAAAAAAATGTAAGTAAACTGGCCAACACACAGCTGCTGAGCCAGTGAGAGCAGGTTAGTGACTAGCTTTAACTTTAGGTGTAATGTTGCTGGGTGCTGGGATGAGAAAGTTTATCTGACTGTCTTGTGGTTTCCAGTCCTAGTCTGACTCATATCTATTCTGCGTATTTAATCACTTGTAGGTGGTTTCTGCAAACTAAGAGCCAGATTTATGGTCTGCACTAGCACAGAATTCTCCGCTTGACATTATAAAACCACAGCTGGCATTTGTTAAAGAGCCACAGCATTCACTTTGTGACTGAAAGGCGATGCAACGTCTGATCTGAGCAACGCCCTTGTTTGCCTTAATCTTTATCTGCATTCATCTGCTCTCTGCAGTGAAACACTAAACAGAACTAATAAAGTTCCTTTCACTGAAGGCAGGGAAGAGAAAAGACTTCAGACCTGCAGGACCACATGAGTCTATGCACAGACTGAGTTATAAAGACAAGAAAAATGGAAAATGCCTCCAATGGCAGAACACTGGCTGCTACATACTGAGTAAATGAGTAATTACACACAATTACAGCCTATTAGCGTTCATTTCACAGAGATATTATCTTTGTGCTAATCTAATATACTGTTCATGCTGTATATTATTCCAAAGAGTTGCTGAGCTCTGTTTGGCTACTATAAATCAAGTCTTTGTTTGTTTCTGTTTCTCAACAAGAACCAAATTCAGGCTGCTCAGTTACAGCAAAAATCACAACCACAGTTATCTTGATCAACATCAGGGTAATGAATATTTAACATGATAACCTGACTTTTAATAAAAGTTGTATTTACTGTTTCTTGCCAGAATCCTTTGAACAAAGTGTTTCTGGATTAATTTACATTTTCCTGTCTGTCTCAGTCTACATGCCAAAGCATTCTTAGGCATGATACTTAACCCCAAGTTGTTTTTCAATGTGCTCATCAGAGTGTGACTGTTAGATGGAAAGCACTTAGGTGTAGAAGTGCTTGTATGAATGTGTGTGAATAGTTGAACAAGACATGCTGGATAAAGCATAGTACAAAATGTACTACATACAGTGAAAGACAAACCACAGAGATTGTTTTTAATATAAAGTTTAGTTTAATATTTCCATTCTTTCCCAGCTGGGATATCTCTGTTACAAATGCAGACAATGCACAGTGGCTATTTGCGACATGTGCTTTCAAGGCAGTTTGCCACTTGATCCACTGTAAGCAGCAGAATTATATGAAGGATTAACTCGCCCAGATCACAGACACGGCTGTATATGGTCCAAGCTTAGAGTAGTTAAGGAGCTTAGGCTCAGCTACTGCATAATATTAGAGGGTGGCTGTGAAGAGGCATAAATCACACTGTGCTAAATATCAGGTCTATATCTATCCTGACTGACTATGTAGATGAATTAAAGCTTTATGTATCTTAGATATATATTTGTATTTTATAACCTATTAAAGCTATAAAATAAGTTGCATCTTTTCTCCTATGAGATCATGTTTTGGGTTGTTGGGAGGGGTTTTTTTGCATAATTTTTGCAGAATCTTGAATATAGAGCTTTTCTGTATGAATAAAAAAATCATAATTATAAGCTGTCACAGTAACAGAAGTAAAAGGACAAGAGCTGAATGATACAAACACTGAGAGGAGCTCACCCAGGACCACTCTGCAGTCAATGCCGTCTAAGTTGAGCAACCAGGTGCTGGTGACCTTTGACCTGTTCTCCATGTACTTCTTCAGGCTCTTCCCGTTGATCTCCAGGGTGTACTCATAGGCAAAGCCACTGACTGCATCTATATTGATGGTGGCTTTGGTGTCTGAACTGCCCACGCTGAAAGTTTCCTTCCCCACCAGTTTGAACATCCAGTCCCGTCTCAGGACCTCCTGGAGCATAAATCAGAAAATCACAGGAGCTGATGAGGCTGACCTCAGAAACACTCAAATAAACTCAAATAACTTAATAAATAAGATTAGTCCAGCAAAACACGTCCAGTGTTTCCCCGGCTAACAGTATGACTGCACACCTTTCCATCCACGTAGATGACCCTCTTTCCGGTGGTGGTCCCGTGTTCAAACTCGATTCTGTGAACTCCATCACTCAGCGCCACCTCCCACACTCCAGCGAGATCATTAGACATCGTGAGTCCTTCAGAACCTGCTGGAGAACCAAACTACAGCGTGAATCGAAACCAAGGGCAGCTAATACCCTGTGCTAACCTCAGCTGCTATTAAAGAAATGAAAGCTAACAATGCTCGTATCTCTGCGGCTCTTAGCCCGCCGGCACGAATCCCCCCCGGCTACTTCATTACAGCAACTACAGCTACGACGTTAGAGTATTAATAACAAGTTATAACTGTGACAGAAACACGGCTAAAGAGCGCAGCTACAATGTTACTCTTTGTGGCATCTAAACTTCCGGTTTCGGGAGTGTTATTTCAAAGTAAAAGTGGAAAAACGGGTGTCAAACCTCAAAGAGAATCAGAATCAGAATACTTTATTAAACCTTGAGGAAATTGTGTGGTTATAGTTGCTCGAAGAAGGAAGAACAGTAACTGTCTAAACTAAATTAAATAATTTAATATATTATATAGTTATAAAATAGAATTATATATATATATATATCACTCAAATTAAATATATATGCTTGAAATTGTACTGTAAACTGTGTTGTTCACACTGCACAGGTTGTGCAGATATTAAGGATGTGCAGCTACTGCAGTGTGTACTGAGGATTAGATCGAAGAGCCCACTTCTAGGCCTTTTCAGAGTGTGATTACAGCTGTGAATTACAGATAAGCTATTAATAAGTCATTGATTACTTTCTTCTTATAATAATTATTATTGTGACTAGTATTATAAAATGAAAAAATGAAATTCCTGGAAAATAACACTATAACTCTATCTAGACACATTATATAACTTATTATATTAAGGTTATTTCTCGTAAGAGACTTTTTCTACCTCAGGCTCGTCATCAACTGTTCTCTAAAAGGAGTGCTTATTAAATAAGAAACACAATTCAACAAAATAATGTACACTTTTGTGCTGTCTGGACAGCTATTTAAAGGGGATTGATATAAGAGATATCACTGAGATGTTTTTCACACCTGAAGCTCTGGTCGCGTCTATCGTGTTCAGTGTGTACGCACCGTTACAGTTTCAGCTTTTTTTTTTTTAATTTCTTTTAATGGTGGTTTTGGTTAATGTTTAACACAGTGAAAAATCTTTCCTTGAAATGTTTCTTTAATATAAGTTATTATGCCATGTTAATAGCCTCGCCCATCTGATGTCACATGCACAAGGAGCAGAAAAATATTATAATGAATATTTAAACTATTAAATTGGTTGCTAAGAGAAAAAATTTAAAATAAAATTGGGGAAAACTGTGTTAAACTGCCTTCACATTGAAACACTTACTAACGCTGTTGTTTTTAAGTATTTAAAGACCCTTAACTGCGATTGTTAACCACTTTAACCAGCACACATAAAAAAAATCAGCATTCACGCACTTATATTTTTTAATTTACAGCTTGACGCAATTTCTGATTTCACAGTAATATGAGAAAATTTTATCATATGGGTCATATGATTGTTGG
>NW_005187701.1:522837-532371 GCF_000239375.1 Pundamilia nyererei | reverse complement strand
ACAGCTCCTGCGGACAACCAACAGATGAGCTGCGGCTATGCTGTTACTATGGTAACATGGAATCGGCCTACGCGCAGGCTTCTCCCCGCCCACTCCGGAAATAGCAGTGCAGGTACCAGATGTGTTTAGATTGTAGGATTGTAGGAGCAAAAGTTGACGACATATTATATATCGTTCAAGACTTTATTTCCACGTAAACAGACCTGGAAATAAAGTCTGTCATGCAAAAATAGAGTTTGTACAATTATAGCAAACATAAAATTCAAGAGTCCGAACTTTTGTAATTTCTTTAAGTATCTTCAGCAGTAGTTCTCCAGGGTTCTTCTGAAGGACATTCAGAGCTCTTTCTTTGTCTCTGCCTTTGGTTCTGTTCTCTGTAACGATGATCTTTTCTGCTTCAATAACGTAGAGGCCCAGGCTCTGGTTAAGCCCATCCATGAAAACACTACTGAACTGGCAGTGTGTTTTCTTTATTTCTTAAGATCATCGGCTTCACTTACTGCACCTAACTGAGACACACTGCACACCATGCTGAGGTATGCCAAAGATTCAGCTAATAGCTCTTTAGGACTTTATTGGTGCAAAAATGCTATTTTATGTCTGTTGAACTGTGATATCTTTGGCATTTTTTTATAGATTCAGATAAAGAAATGGGCAAAGTATGTATTTTTCTGACAACCTGCTAGTAACAATGTACCTAAATGTTATTTAAAATCTCCAATCTCCAGCAAATAACTTTGAAAGACCAACATCAACTACTGAGCACTGTAAAAAAAATGATAAGAAAGTCTGGCTTCTTGGGAATCAAATATAAAGAAACAACTGGTGGCTCAAGATTTTTGCACAATACTTGGTATAACACATGAAGAGAAGGTTGGATTTTATAGTCGGACAAAAGTTCTGTTGTTTGTTTGTTTTTTGATGCAAATGGTTAATCGCCAGATAAAATTATTATTTTATTTATTTGTTTATTTATTTTTATTTATTTATTAAAAACACTGCATTGCAACAACTCTCACAGTGAACACATACCTCCATCTTCCTTTTAGCTTCTTTTTCTTGTATATCTCATTATTTTGTTTGTTTTGTATTCCTGACATTATTTGCATTTTTTTCAGCTTTTCTTTTTAGTTAAAATATAGATATATAATTATATATATATAGCACATCAAAAATATATAAGACAAAGCACATCAGCGTGTCCTGGAAACAAGGCCACCCGTGAAGGACAGCTCACATATCAATACACTAGAAATAGCCCAGTAGTTAATAGTTAATAGTTAATATTTTAGCACAACATTCTGGGGATCTGGTACTCCTCCCCTCAGACATTTGACCTGCAGGGGGGCAAAACGCTGATGAGCTTTTGTGTGTTGATTTGTGCAGCAAATGTTTTTATTTATAGTATTAACATAGTGGAATAAAATGCAATGATGTTTTGTTTGTATTTTGTTTTGCTTTCAAACAAGTTGTGTGGGATTCAGAGCATCAGTGTGTTTTCTGTGATTAGCGTACACCTGTGTTTTGAAGTGACTGTTTTCATGGTGTTTTTGACTATGTTGCAGAGGCTGACTAAAAACAAAAATGTCACACAATATCGATTTAAAATTATTACGCAGATAAGCAAAAATAAATTCCTCTGAATATGGAAACGATGCCTCACCACTGTCATGAAAAATGTCCTAATATGGGACATCCTCCTTCTCCTTTTTCATTCTGCTTCTCTGTGACTAAGGTCACAACTGTGCAGCCTGTGTGTGTGCGTGGGTGTGTTCTTGTGGTAATTTCTTTTACCACAAAGTATATTCAGCTCCAGCTCCAGATTTATGCTTTTTGTGCAGTCTTGCCTCTGTGCATCACCACAGGGTGTTTTAAGTCTAACAAAAAATCAAGATATGATTGAAGTTAATTTAATAGTTTTACTAAAATGATTGTATTAAGTATTGTGCAATTTTTACCCCCCACAGACACACACAAACACACACGTCATCTTTAGAGGCTCAAACAACTTTATTTTTTTAATCCTTGGATTAAAACCCTTTGCTAACAATGAGGGCCTGAAGTCTAGAACATGCATGTCACCAAATGCTGTATTAATTGTCTTGAGATTAAAATATGCAACTTCCTCCTATTCTGCCTTTTACTGCAGCCACTTTCAGTTCCTGCTTATCTGCGTTAACCTCTAGTGTCATGATGATCCACACATTTGTTATTAGGGAGTGTTTTTTCTGTGTAAGTCCAGGGGCAAATGCATCTGTTCTGTTAACTAAAGGAAGCGTTGATTACATCTAAGAGCTCTGAAAGTGAGGAAGCACCTGTAAGAGCTGGTTGAACTCTTGAACCTAAGCTTTGTTCATTTTTTTCTGTTTTTATTTCTTAACCTTCATGTGCAAGTCTTCTGTCAAAATATTCCCAGTAATTTAATTCCAGCAGAATATTTGATGCACTGCTGCCCTCACATGCATTTTAGTTACTTTTAGTTAATTATTAGGCTGTTCAGGGGTTAAAGTTGGCAGTGCTGAATGCTGTTGATCATCTCAAAATACAGCTCCATCTCCTAGAAGAAAAGCCTTACAGCTGGTGGGCCTGCTCCACATGTTTTTGGAAAAGGTGCTTTGAAACCATCACATGTGTGTTTACATGTGATTGATTCTGTTACAAAACTCCAACAGAGTGGAGACTGTAGTGGGGGCGTTAAATCTGAGATCTGCAATAAAGTTTCATTTTGAAATCTGCCTCTTCGAGGAAGATCTCTATCTTTAGGAATTTTCAAAAAGATTTTCTGCCACAGTGCTGAACTTTCCTTTGTAATATACTCAAATGTCGATTTAGTCACTTTATTAGGTTGTGCAAAAGATGATTGTTCGGGTAAAAATACCTCTTAGACAGCTTGTTCATTCATCAAGACGCAGAACTGGAAACAGGGAAATGGCCAGACTACCACAAAGTGTGAGACGACGTTTATTTGAGTTTAGCTGCAGACGGAATTTGACAAATATCCTTGAATAGAAACAAATCTGGATATACCACATTTTCCTAAACACATATTTAGTAGTAACACAAGAATAAGCTTGCATAATGGAGACATTTAATTTTGAAGCACAGTGTGGTGCACATATATCATGCAGTTTTAATTATGAAGCAACACTTTGCAGACTCATGCGCACATCACTTCCCACCTTCAAGTAAAAAACAGAGTCAAAGAAACACACATTGGTTTGATCATGCAAGAAACAGCTTCTTGGACAAAACAGCGTCTTAGCACTGATTACAACACAAACTATCAGTTTCTACAGAGTTTCTGTTACTTAAATGAAACCTTTTCATCAAAGAAACAAACACAACTTGTTTTTGAAACAGACGGCAGATTTCACCACTGCTTCTTCCTGTGTGAAAGATAATATCAGACTGAGACTTTTTTTCTCCACTACTGCGTAGAATAAGGTAAAAATATTTACTGGACAGCCTCAGAATAATGTGCACAATATCACATCAACACTGGATTTTTAAATGTTTTTTATTCTTAATGAACAAACACACTAAAGCGTCATTAGAACATGTACAGCAACAATATTTTTGTGAATGCTCAAAGCACAAAACCTGTCAAACTAAAATTTCTATACCACTTTTATGGTTTTATTAAACACTTAAAGTGATTTACAGCACAAGTTAACATGAATATCTGTGGGAGAAAGCCAGTGTGTCCAGAGGAAACCCTGGCAGACAAGGCAAGCTCCACACAGGAAGGCCCCGACTTTCTTTCTCAGAACTCTCTTGCTATATGACAGTGCTAACCATGTTATCTGATTCTCTTTTTAACTTGAACACCTGCGTTCTTTTTCTCTGAATTCTCACTGCTTAGATTCAGTAATCAATGTTCGTGCTGAAATAATACTTCAAAAGTTACACCACGAGAGATCCAGGTGAGGCACTGAACTCACTATTTTATTTCAAATCTGGTAGCAACATTGTTACTAATGAACCAAGTTCATTTTGGGTGTTGTTTGGAAATTCTAGCAATAGAATGGAATGAGTTAAACTGAGAAATACTGACCAGTTATTTAGAAAACAAAATCCTCCTGTTAACCAAAGGAAACAGCTGAACTGGCTGTGTGAAATGCTAACATCCAGAAACATCTGCATATTACTATTTTTACCACCAGATTTTGTTCTACACAGATGTTTTCTCCTGTTTTCTATTTTATCTTAAGCCAAGCGATGCTGCTTTCTGCTACCTTTTCAATCTCAGCAAAAGAAAGAAAAAGACAATTCGCTCCCCCGATATCTGTTCCTGGAAATTCACACGACTTGCAAAAGCAGTTATGGAGTAAAAAAACGTGACATGTCTAGTTATTACTTTCTCTGAATTTGCTATTTAGGGCTGATGGTGTGTATGTGGTTTGCATCAATGTACTTTCTAGATCTTTAGTACATTGCACTTTGAGGACATTTGACCAGTTGAAGATGCATTTTTAAAAATGACCACCATCTGAGCCTGTAAATAATCATCCATCAGGGCTTTTTTACATTGTGACTGAGGTGTTTCTGGATCTTAAGCTGCCTACACTGCCAGCAGAGCCCTTCCTGTAAGCCATCTGGAGCCTCTTGCTGATGAGGCCGTGTCTGTAAAGAGCTGAGAGCAGCTGGTTACGGAACTTCTGCCCAACAAAGGCGTACAGCACCGGATTCACTGCACAGTGCATGAAGGCCAGAATTTCGGTGACACTCAGCATGGCAATCACTGTGTAATGAGTTTCACATGTAGTCAGTTCCAGAGATCCTCCCTGTATGAGTGTGTCAATCAGTACAGTGACATTATAAGGCAGCCAGCACAGAATGAATGCCAGCACAATGGCCAAGATGACACGCATAGCTTTGTGCTTTTGTTGGTTGCGTGTGTGAAACAAAGTCACCACAGTCCAGCCATAGCAGACAGCCATGACCACCAGAGGCAGGAAGAAGCCCAGTGTATGCCGCAGAACGCGTAGAGTCACTCGCCAGTGATCGCTGCTTTCACCAGTAACGTTTTCAAAGCAAATGGACACTCCAAATTCAGTATCTATGCTCTCCCTCTTAATTACCACAGGTAAGGACAACATTACAGCCACCAGCCACACAATACTGCAAATAACTTTGACCAACAGGTGATGGGAGGACAGGACCCGCGTAGCTCTGACAATGGCAAAGTATCTGTCCACACTGATGGATGCCAGCAGGAATACGCCACTGTATGCAGATGCCTCCTGAAAGCCTGAGAGGAGTTTGCACAGGAAGTTTCCAAAGATCCAGCCAGCATTACATTTCACAGCCCAGAACGGCAGGGTAAGACAGAAGAGCAGGTCTGCAATCGCCAGGTGCATCAGGTAGATGTCAGTGCTGGTTTTACTTTTCTTCATATTGAAAACGACAAAGACAACAACACTGTTACCTACGATGGCGAAAACAAACACGATAATGTAGACGATGGTCATCCCCATGTTGTTAAATCCAGGCACTGTTTTATTGCAAGGAGAAGATTCTGAAATAATTTCTTCATCCTCGTCATAGCTGTAATTTAAATTGAGATTGCCCAAATTGGAGAAGACCTGCAGGCGGGCAAAACATAACAATGTGTTAATACTAGGATACAGGTAGAAATAGTACAGTGCAAAGTAGATGGTGCTTATTGCAACTATTTTAGTCGGTAGTACTAAGATGAAGACAAGTTAACAATAAAGCAGCAAGTTGCAGTCATCATTGTGTCATAATATTTAGAAATAAAATTTGCAATAAAACCATTTCTTAGTCTAGCACACATCCATAGTCCCCTTTTCTTTTGCTCACATTCACAACAAGTGCACCAATGTCAAAGATATCCACTGATTACCTCTGATCCTTTCACAGCTTGATTGGTGAGAGCAAAACACTTCAAAACAAAAAGTATGAAAAGTTGTTGCTCCATCGTTTCTTTGTGATGTGCACAAGTTGAACACCTTGTCAGGAGTGTTGTTTTTGCTCAGAGATGTGGTTAAAGTCCTTGTGAAATGGTTGTGCAGAGCTGTGTTGCTGGTGCTTTATTAGCAAATTGTTCAGCTCGAGGGAAGTGGGCAAACCCACACACACTATCTGCCTGTGGCGATCTACATGAATAAGATGACAACAGGTTGTCTTCTAAATCATTTTGACAGATCTCTCAGGTAAATGTCAGACAGGAAACATTATACCAGTGAGGCACTTTATGTAAAAGTCACTTTGTCTAATTTGATCCTTTGGCAGAAAATGTAGATAATTTAAACTTTAAACTGTTTTTTTTTCTTCTTCTTATTTATTTATTTATTTATTTTTAATTTGCACGTGGAAAATACATTGTCTACATTACTACAGTCACCAGAGCCCCATCAGATAAGGAGCTCAGTTTCCATTTTAGTGCTGCCTTTCACTCCATGTTGCATTTAACCATCGAAGTTCAAAATTGTTCATTTGGGGGTTTTTCCCCACAAAATGGAAACTTATTATTGCCTCTGTTTTATTGTGTAACGTGTTTTTATCAGAGAAAATGCCTTGTTTGGAATTCCTTGTTAGAAGTTTCAAGAAAGGGCAAAAAAAAACAACCTTCTAAACTTAATATTTCCTGTTTGATGCTTAGTTACCGTGTGCATGTCTGTGGCCTTGGGAATCGTCGTATTTTGTTATGCACATCTTTCACCTTTACTTCACTAGATATTAAGTTTTCTTCTTTCTTCTTTTACCATACATTGGTACATGAGTATACATGTAATACTGTGAATAAGCAAAAACTGTGTAAATGTAGAACTTCTGCAATATTGCTTTATATAGATTTGCCAATTTACTAAGAATTCAGGGGGATGTCAAATGACACACAAGTTTTGCATTTGCGTGGTTGAATTTATTGAATTTTCACGTAATATGCAATCCAACCCCAGAAATAAAACCTCTAACCCAAGACTTCCTATCTTCACTTTCTGTATCCAATATGGGCAACAAAAAACAAGTTGAGCGCCTGATATAGTCCAATGAGAGTCTGTGAAGTTTTCAAATGTTTTACATCCAGAAACTCCTCCATAGATTCTGGAGCTTTGTTCATCTTCATCATCATCATCATCATCATCTAAAACTTAACATTTGGAGTATGTTTGGAGTATGTTTTTGATAAGTTGTCATTACACAGTATTTTTGAACTGGTGCGCTTTTTAAAATTTTTTCATCAGTAGGGGGCAGCACTTATCTGTGTTCAGAGAATAGATCATGTGCTTTCAAACTCTTAGGATAGATAGTTTATTTATCCCCAAGTTGAAATTCAAACATCCGGCTGCTCCATCCAGGCACAAACATCTCTCCAGTCATAACCATAAATAAATAAACGAAAAAAAAATGTTTAAAAGGACTTAAATCTGACATTGTCCATTATAGATTTCAGTTTGTTCAGTGGCTTTTTTCACCAGCTTGCCCAGTTGCTTAGTGTTTTTGACCATTAAGCTGGGCCCCAACACACAGCAGCATTAAAACAGAGCACTGGCCACCACAGTATGATCAAATGCATATTCAGTATCTCATCACACACCAAAAAACCTCAGCAGCTGCAAGAAGACGAGGTGGCACTGCCCCTTCTTGTGAAGAGAATCAGTACTCTTGGGCCCAGTCAAGCTTGTCTTTCAATAGGACCCTCAGATATTTATAAGAGTACACCACCTCAGTGTCCTGCCCATGTATGGAGACTGATGATTGGAATGGCCTAGATCTTCTATTAGCCATCACTATCTCCTTGGTTTTAGCTGTATTGAGGTGGGGGCAGCTCCTACTGCACCAGTCCCTGAAGGTTTCTACAAAGTTCCCTGTTTTAAGAAAATGTGATTCTGTTCCTTTTTTGACCTTTGAATGGAACATCAAGCTGATCCACAGATACATGACTAATGAGAGACCTCTAGCCACTCAGGAGTATCACTGTTAAACAATGCTTTTGTGGTTCTTACACAAAGTGACCACATGAAACGAAAGTCGAATGAGAGTTTGAATAATAGCACTGTTATCTAGGAGGCCCATCCCACCACAGATGTTCCTCGAGTGTTCTGACATCACCACCATAGAGCTCATTCACTTGTGAATCCTCGTGACCCTTGACCACCCTTCTACCTACTCAGCACATACTAAATGTAAACGCTTCCCATAATAACCCTGCTGTGTCAATTTAAAGACTTTCTCCACCTGTAGGACCACATGCTGGTCTAATCAGCAGATTCTAGCCTGAAACACTGACCACAAAACCCAACAGATGCCCAGAGAAGATAGTTAAACAATCTTGCATTTACAGTGGTTAAAACTGTAAAACCTTTCAGTACATCCTTTGGCAATAGGGATATATTTTTCTGCCGTGCTCTATAGAACTTCATCTGCAAGAACTTGACATGACAACGTAGAGAGGAGGTACAACACCAGGTGGACTGGTGTCAGAATAACAACCTGCCTGTAAATGTTCAGAAGACTAAAGAGATGGCTGTTAACTTCAGGAAGAGCTTAATGGCCCACACTCCACTGCACATCAACAGTCTGCTGTTGAGATGGTCCACAGTGTGAAGTTCCTGGGTGTGCACATATCAGATGACTCCTCCTGAAACCTGAACATCACCATCACGAAGAAAGCCCAACAACGTCTCTACTTTCTTAGGAAACTGAAGAAGGCAAGTCTTCCTCCTCCCATCCTCCCATCATTTTACCATGGAACCACTGAGAACATCTTCTCCTGCTACATCACCTTCTGGTACAGGAAATGCATTTTTGCTGAAATGAAGTTTCTGCAGCAGATAGTGAGGACAGCAGAGAGGATCATTGGAGGCCCTCTCCCATCCATCTCCCAACTCTACGACAGACACATCATCCGACGTTTGAACAGCTTAGTGAAGGACACTTTCCACCCCTCACACGCACTGTTCTCCCTCCTTCCATCTGGCAGACGGTTTTGCAGGATCAGAACCGTAATGGCCAGACACTGCAAAAGCTTCTTCCCCCAAGCAGTCAGAGCTCTCAACTAACTACCACCGAAGGACTGATATACACAAAGACTTTCACAAACACCTTACAATACTCACCAAAAGACTTAAAAACAACAAAACTTCCACAAACCCACTACAGACTGGACCTGGGAACAATATGCTTATTTGCACTCGGTCACATAGTTACAGAACACACATCTAAATTATACTATATCTGCACATTTTCCATCTTGCACATGTCTTGTCTACAATATCCTGACCATAACTTGAACCTAGTATTCAATACCTACTGCACAATCCACTTCGTAGTGTCTTTGTCGTGTCTTTTTTGTATAGTTAGTATTGTATAGTTATTATTATAGTATTGTATAGTTAGTAATTGTACCTATTTATCTCCTAATTTTACCCAAATTTAGCAAGTTATTATTTATTTTTAATTCCTAGATTTAGATCTCTTTCAGATTATATTCTTATAAATGCACCAGGGGGGCATTTCGCTATATATGTATATATATATATACATATATATCTTTCAGTCCAGCTATAT
>NW_005187701.1:492636-521862 GCF_000239375.1 Pundamilia nyererei | reverse complement strand
CTCCGAGAAACTTATACAACGCTCACACAAAACATGTTTTTTGGTACATGAGGATAAAAGTAATGAAGGCTCATAAAATGTCTGTGTAGGTTCTCAGTCATCCACAGCATGGTAGTGTAAGGAGCTTGGAAAAAATGTGACCGGAGTTTAAGTTTTGTAAAGACACTACACCTCTCATCAAGAGGCTTCTTCAGTTCTACAACCAGAAGTTGGAGAATCACAGGTATTTAAACCCTAATGGGTGTTGACCTACCCTTAATCATGCGCCTTGTCACATAAGCCAATGCTTGGGGAACGTTCGGGTCATTATCGCCACAGATCTGGGGTGAAACCACTGTGAGATCTTGCCTCATCCTATCAGGTCACCTGACGTAAGGTGTGAATGGCAGACAAATATACAATGGTATTCCACTAATCCACTAACACTAATACTCCACCTCCACTGCACCAGTTGCTACTACAATTAAAACCCTGCAACACAAGAACTCACAAACTTGGCGCAAATACAAACATAGACAGACGAGGAGAACATCACAGGGAGATGGACTATGTAGCAAGTTATTTTTCTTAAGAGCCAGGGTTTTGTGTGTTATCAGATTAAACAAAACTTGAAACCTCAGTCAGATAAAAGCGTTGACTGAGGCTGTTGTGACTATGTGAATGAGGCACTCACAGAAAGGGAGAGTTTCTACACGTCATTTGACTCTTCTTCCACACATAAGCTAAGTCGGTCACAACTGCAGTCGTTTCATCTTTGCTTTTTGCACATGATGTGGTTCTGTTGGCTTCATTAGGTGGAAATTTCCAGCTTGCACCTCCAAAACCATGACTATGGTTCTCAGCCAGAAAAGGGTAAATGGCCCACCTTGGGGTCTTGTTCTAAAGCTGGTACGAGTGCAGCATGAGACTGACAGACAGATTGGTGCAGACTGACTGACTGGGCAACTGGGATGTATTGATCTGTTGTGGGAGAGAGAGCTGAGCATAAAAATGGAGCTGTCAATTTAACCACCTGTGAGATTATGAATTTAGACTGATATGAGCTCTGAGTAGTGACTGAAAGAATCTGAAGGTTGGCTCTACTCTCCCTTAGAGTGAGGTCATTTGAAAGGGACTCAGAGTAGAACCGCTGCTTCTAGACATCAAAAGGAGCCAGTTGACCTGGTTTGGGTATTTGTTCCTGTACTATATTGGCACATTTGCACATATCCTTCTTGCACATGTCTTGTCTATAATAGCCTGACCATAACTTTTGACTTCGATGCCTCCTGGACGCCTCCTAGATGAGGTTTTTAAGGAATGTCTTATCGGATGGAGGCAAGCCCAGGGCTCGCAGGAGAAATTATATCTCTCAGCTGGTTTGGGAATGACGTGGATGGGCTTGAAGAGGTGGCTGGGGTGAAGGAAGTCTGGGCGTCTCTGCTCAGACACTGCCCCTATGAGCTGGTCCAAGATAAGAAGTAAAAAATGTGTGTATGTATGAATGTATGATGAGAGGAATTCGTGTTGACGGATTTTTCCTGAAATTTCTTTCTTTTTTATATGTTAAGATATTCCAGGGATTTTGAATGTACAGTTAAACTTGTTTGCACTGACTGAACAAAAGTCTTTCATTTCTTTACTTTAAACCATTAAAATCACTGTTTTCTTTTGGAGTAACCAAACCTGTCAACCAATTTGCATTTTTCCCAGGACGGGCCCACACAAGTAAACATGTTGGAGGCTGCCAACAGGAAAACACACCTCAAATACAAACAAATAAGTATGTCTGGATGCGTTTATCCCTTTACCGTTACATTTCTTACAAGTTACTAACTCTGTTTCTAGATGTGTTTGAAAAGGGGTCATTTGTCACCATAATTGTATTTAAAGATACTGAAGACCAGATTGATGTTATTTGCTTACCATACTTGATCTCTGAGGGGCTCTAACCTGATAGCTGTGACATTAGGGAGCTGTCACAAAACACCCTTCTGTTCAGGATCCATACAAGGGCATACGGAGACCTTTGCTATTTTAATACGTCAATCTAGGATACGTCACAAAAGAGAAATCCAGCACACAAAGCGGCCTGTGTGCCTTATGAGCTGTCAGTTTGTAATAAGACCATCCATACAGAACTCCTGTTTACACATCCTGCTCTGTTTGCTTATGTTTTTGTGTGCGTGATGGTTGGAGATTAGCTTGTGACCACACTGCCGAAAGGTTGTGTCTATTTAAACTCGGGTTAAGCTGGATTTTAAAACAGTAGCACGAGTACACTCCCCCTCATCGGTAAAACCTTTGTTGTGACAGTGACGGCTCACTTTTTGGTTCCTACTGACTACCACGTGTGATACGGCAGTGTCCTGTAAATCCAGTCAACAACAAAATTCATGCTTCTTTCTTCCAGGTCTGCACATTGATGTACAGCTAAAGTGTGTCGTAGTTACATTTTACATTTTTCATTACATTTACATGTGGAAGTATTTAAAATGTGACACAGTGATGCCTGTGCAAAACTTCAGCCCTCGCCTTATTTTTCAAAGTGAAACGTTGGAAGACAGTCCAGCAGGGTGCAGACCAATTGCACAAAGTGGCTGAGCTTTGTCTTGTTTTCCTCTGTAGCGATATGGCCCTCCCTTATATAACCAGTTTCATGGTTATGTAAGTTGTTTTCATGTGGGGATGTACAGTAGACATTTTTCAAACTTCAAAGGAATAAAGTTAGGTCAGATGTAAAGCTTCAATTTGAAAAACATATTGGAAGCAGATATTTGAGTGATACAAAAATTGCTCTAATATTTGTTCTCTCTGAAAGACAACAGATGTTGTCTTTTAATGAGGGCCAGGCCAAGTAAGTAATATGTTCTAGCCATGATGCCTTTAAATAGTGTCGGACGTCAAACAAGTTTATACAGGAAGATGGTAAAAAGAGCGTACTTACAGCCAGAAAGGAAGTTAGTAGATCAAACATCCACAGTGAAGCTTTAAATAGAATATGTTTGAATGTGTGCAAATAGGTATCATAGCTGTGTACTCATATTTTTTTCTTAAGCCAAATCCACTGACACATTTAAAGACTTTAATTACATGAAATAGAGTCTTGTTTATCATTCAAGGATTTGAGTTTTTGTTTGGCTTTGCACTGCCATATTCATATTTGGAACAACAAATAATAAAGTCCAAACGCAAAGATATGCACACAAGATGCCTCAGGCAGTGGGTAGATTTCCATGTTAACTGTGCACTGAACTTGAGTTTGACACAGCATATACATCCAGAAACATATTTTAACCAAGGTTAACTACTTTGTTATTAAGGGTATTTTCAGCCATTCAAATGAAGTCTAAAATATCTTATCTTAGCCATTTCTACAGTCATTGATCTTAGCTCACAAACTTTTGCAAGCCCAGATACAGGAGCTATGCATAAATAAGAAGCAGTAATAGATCTGAGTTTTAGAGGTCCAATAAATGAACATTCAGTCAGTAAGAAAGTTCAGTTTTCCATCCTGTCTGCACTTCGCTGCATGTGGTTTGCATGTTTTTCCTGCACCTGCAGACGTTTGGTCTGGGTTACTCTAGTTTCCTGTCACAGTGCAAAGGCATGCATGCTAGGCTGTAAACTGGTCTTGAGTATGGATATATGTGTGGAAGTTTGATGAAGGGCCTTAACAAAGGTTAGGGTTCCATAGAGAAAGAATTTGGGACACTGTTGCCTTGTTATGAACTTTCAGTTCATGTGCAATAGTCTGCAGATTTAAACTGCTGTCAGATGGATGTATTAAGATCGTGTTCATCACATATAAATTTCCTTTGGGTGTTTACAAGAAGATTTCTGACATGTTTGTGTATAAAAAAGGGCACACTGTTAGCTGCTGTATTACACATTTGAGGTTTTCAAGTGTGCTCTGGTTTGGCATGTCTAAAAAAGTGAAGTGCATGTGTAACAACAGGTTTAGTCTTTACCTGACACAAACTTAGGCACACTCAGCCTGAATAAAGCCTCTGTGGTGGCCAGCTGTGCAAAGGCTCCTGCTGTGGTTGGTGGGGGAGGTGAAGCCGGTGAACTGGAGCCGCTGGATGGTGTCACGGGGGATGGTGTCGGGAGCGTCCCATTGTCTTTCAAAGCAATAGGAAAACTTTGGGACTCAGGGCTTTGAGGCTTGTTGTGTATGTCCTGTTGGAGCCATTTGCACACCGATGCGGAGTGATTGGACACTTTAAACCCAACTCAGTCCTCACTCGTAGACACTTTTTGTTTCTCCAGGTTTAGCTTCGCAGTGTGGCAGTGAGCCAGAGCTTTGCCTGCACTGTAACTCAAACTGGTGTGTCATTTTACAAAGCAGTCCTCACAGAGAAGGATGTAGGATGATTTCCAAACTGCTGGTAGCGGTTATGAGTACAGAACATGCAGTACAGACCAGGCATCACGAACTGCCACAACTACATGAGTCCACTTCTTTGTTCCCACAACAGGCTTATAGAGAGCTTTAATCTTTACTTTCATGGAGGATTAAAATATATCATGATTTAGTCCGAGTGACCCAGCACAGTAAGGGTGACGCCTTAATAGAGATGACTTATCACGTTATAAGAGAGGGATCCAGAATGTCCTCCTTCCAAGCCAGACAACTGTCCAAATTCAAAGATTATACTGTCACATGATGGCCCTAAGTGACTAAAAGTGACCCTAAATTAGTTGTTTACTAAAAACAAAAAAAACAAAAAACTTTTTTTTTTTTTTAAAAACACCATTTTTGCAGATTTATAAAAAGTGAATATTACTGTTAAAGGACGCTGAGTGTTTCCATCATTCACTTCATAGTGAAATGAATTACTTCAAATCTGGCAGTCATTCATTTGGAGTTAAGAAGTAACTGATTACATTTTGATGATCAAAGATTGGAAATCAAAGTCACTGTGAACACAAAAAATTGTGGTCTAGTTGTTGTAAACGTGAGATTACAGGAACATCTGCTGTATGGTTATATCTGTTATTATGTTATAATTGTTTGCTTGGAACACACAAACACACTTTTGTTCATATTTCAAGTATTCAAACACGAACTGTGACAAAATGTCACAAAAGGACAGTTTCACTCTGACATCATATGTTTGACAAGGACACATTTTATCAGTGAGATAGAAAAGAAGGGAAATGGTGATCATACTTTGCATGTGAGACATTTCTTGACTCCCCTTCCTCGTGTCACTTCTTTGCCTCCTCCATTGACATCTCTGCTGAGAAAAACTGCAATGCAAGTAATAAAGTAAGGTCCTTGACCATTAAATAAGTCAAGACATAAATTTAAGCCTGCATTTGACTGCCTGTTTAAATCATACAACCACAAGGCAGTAATTCTAGATTTTAATTGCATAATTTTACTGTCAATTTATAGCAGTCAGTTTATTAGAAGTTTGTTCTACTAAAAACAGCTGGAAACAAGCTGATGAAAAGAGAATCGGCAGGCCACAAAACCCACAGCTCTTTCCTTTGAAAGCAGCAAAGAGGGTCTTGAGAGCTGACAGGCACAATGAGTAAGCCCTGCCTCATTTCGCTTCTTCTTCTTAAGTAATTCAAGTTATATACACAACATGTTAACTTTTAACACTTGAAAAACTCTTTTAAAAATTGGCTGTTGTGCAGTTATGGAGCCAAATTCTTCCAAGAGCTTGCAAAGGAAGAAAATGTTTAGTTCTGTCCCATTCAGAGCCACAAGTATCTTTTTACAGACTTAGAACAACATGTTTGTAAAAATAATATCAGGTTCTCTGGAGACCTCACCCCAACCTTTCATCTAAAACGCATAACTAAAGTGTCAGGTGACTGAGAAAAGAGCTGTCCCACCCATATGTCTCCCGCTAAACAAAAACAAGTGGCACGGATTTTGTGAGAAGGAAGGAGTTTTGATGTTCAGTGTGAGAAGGTTAATAGTGAACATGTATAATATGCCCTAAAGGGTGCAGTCAGAGCACAGGCATTATAATGGTGGGTGGAGCCATGTTTGGGAGCCAGTAAACTGAGTGAGCAGGCCTCATTAATCTGACAGGTCACATGATATTGTAGTTCTCTGAGTGAGATAAAACAAATATGTCGTGCCTCTGCAGTTGAGTTCATCACAGATTACTCAGCAATGATTGATATTGGCAGAAGAACAAAAGTCAGATATGTGGTGGACTCTTTCGCTCCACATACGATAAATTATTACATTCAATAAATCCCATGTTGTGCCAGAGGACATGCAGAAGGAAAAGATCCATCTGACTAATAGCAAGATTAAGTCACTGACCTGGAAGCCTCATTCTTCCGTGGACCCTCCTCCTTCCTAAAACTGTTCGGACTGTGCTGGAATGATATTGACTGTTTACACAGTAATATCTGCATTAATGCATGGTTTATTCTTTTGCCATATTTTTCAGCTGTTGGTGAAACAGTCAGTTTGGGGCTCCTTAACTAATTGATGCTTTACAGTAGTGGTGTGCAACAGTGTAAATTTTGATATTCATTCAATTAAAATAGAGATACTGATACTTTTAACTTATAAAGGCAGCTTGTTGTGACTTATGAGATGAAGCATCATTAATCTGCAAATTCTGAACACAAGTTTATTCTGGTTAATTTTTTTATTTTCAAAAAAACCTCATATTTTTTATGTAGCACAGTCCAGTGGGCTACATTTTGAACTTAAAGGATAGAAACAAACTATTGATCCTAGTGCACTAATATCGATTTAATACCAATACCAGTATTAGTGTCGATATTATTGATATTTGGATCAATTCACCCACCTCTGCTTTGCAAGCTGTAATTGGGGATTTTTCTCAATGCACTTTTCACACCTTCATAGTTGCGGTAATGCTGTGAGAGTTACATGTTTGTCCCTCTATATTAACTTTGCTCAAGCACAATTCCTGAATTTCCACTTTACAAAAGCTCAGGAAAGACAGGCACTTAATCACACACTCCTTTCCCAAGAATCAAAGTCAAAACAGCTGTTTTTGTTTGAGCCTCAGGTGTTTCTTGTGCAACTTATAATCATGTTTGCTCCTTGCTGTTGGCTACCAAAACCTAGGCTTGAATAGAGTAATAGGGATGTTATCACTGAATCACATTCTAAGGACACATGCCCAATTTGTTTTAATAATGCCGTTCAGTCTTTGATATAAGTCGACATTTCCACAGTTAAACTTCAGTAGATGGAAGGTGAAAGACAACATCATCACTAAGATGTTTTTGCAGTCAGGGTGGCACAAAAACAAACAGAAAGAATGAGAGACATTCGGTGGTTTTAAAAGTATCTCTTAGTTTTTATTTTCGTATTTTTGTGCTTCCTACCTGCCTGTTCTCTACATGTGTATGTCTGTGTGGTGCTTCAAGTTATTTTATTCTGTAGGTTTTTTCCTGGTGTGTGTTTTATTTCCTGCCATTGTTCTTCCCTGTGCATATTTAGTCTGTGTGCCTTTGAGTCTCTTGGGCTTTGTTCTTTCTCTCTTTTGTTGATTTTCCCAGTACTTTGCTGAGTTAGTGAACTTTTGGTGGTTAACCTGCTTCCCCCCTCTACTAAATTCCTCTATTGCTGCTTTCTACCCTTCCTTGTCTTGGGTTAGCTGGTTTTGCTTAAAAATCTTTATCCCACAAACTCAACATAATAAGTGGGTTTTGTCACAAAGAATGCACAAAAATCAGAACCGTATGAGTCCCTACATAATTCCATACACTATCAGCCTTTAGCAGCTTATTCAGGACAGATGCTTGTGAGTTTGTTATATTATGTACACTATACATTTGAATGTAAGTCAAAAATATAGCACTAGAGTATTATTGATTACTGAGTAGCAGAGATGGGCAGTAATGCGTTACTGTAATCCGATTACTTTTTTCAAGTAACGTAAGTAAAGTAAGAGATTACTATTGCAAAAACGGTAATTAGATTACCGTAACTTTCCCGCACGCTGCGTTACTGCGTTACTAAAACCGTGATTTTTTTGCGAGAATGTCTCATGACAGTGACATAAGCAAGTGTGACGTTCGTGACAACAGCTGTGTGCAGATCAACAATGGATCACATATCGATTGTGGGAGAGAGTATGAGCGTGCAGCGTTTAAAGCGTGGAAGTACTGACCTTACTTTGAGTTTGATTCCATAAAAAGTGACAAAAACATTACTGTCCGTTGTGCGTGGGAAGAAAACTTCTTTTTACAGCGAAAAAACCCCTAAACTTCCAAGCAAGCACCGAGTAGCTACCACATAATGGGAAACTCACAGAGAAACTCACGGATTCTTCCACTGACCGCTGCGGCACACCTGCACCAGGGTAAACCTCCGCCTACCCAACTCCTGCTTTACAGGTGAAAATAGAGCAACAGGACCGCTGAGTCTTTGACTTTATTTATTTTCTGCTGTGTTTTACTTGCATCTATTTGAAAGAGTGAGTGTTAACACACACAAAAATATATATTTTATGAGCTGGAATGTGCAGAAAATAGGTTTAAATGTTAAACAAATTTCTTCCAGTCAGAGAATGTTGCATATAATTAAATTTTTGCTTGATGCATAAAGTTAAAAGATTAAAACTAATAAAACAAGTTTTAAAAAGAGACTTTTCCATTTGATTACATTTTGTATGATGGATTATGCAGAAAAAGTAGAATTGTGCTGAAAGATCTATCGCTTTATCACCTCTTCAGGTTGTAAATCGTGTTTTTAAAAAGTAACTAAGTAACTAAGTAATCAATTACTTTTGAAAATAAGTAATCAGTAAAGTAACGGGATTACTTTTTGGGGGAAGTAATCAGTAATTAGTTACTGATTACTTTTTTCAAGTAACTTGACCAACACTGCTTAGTTTCAGTTAGCTGTTGTTTCCTAGCCTGCTCTAAAAGCAAGGACATTTGATGCTCCACAGTTGAGGATCCACACAGAGCCTCGTCTATAACTGCTGAAGATTTACTTTGCTCTGACCTTATAGTGGACCTGTACAGATGCACTTCATCTTTTGCTGCTCCAGTCTCCCTTGGTTGGTGCTGTGCCATCTGGGGAGCTTAATGCTGCCACCGTGATGGATCACAGGTGCATCAGCAGACCTGTCTGCTTGCTGGCTTATGCACCTCATACGTTTTTCCAGTGTACCTGTCGCTCTACAAGGAGGTTACAAAATACTGTCCACTTGAATCAGCGCTGAGGTGTGTGTCATCAGGAATAACACCACTGAAATGGAAAGGGCAAGGATAACAAGCATAAAGTCCAGATCATCAGCATGTAAGGGAGAGTCACAAACCTGTTTTTTGTTTACATTCGATTTTCATTTCAAATTTGCTGAATTCTGTCTTTGTCTTAGATGCTCATACATAACATAACATATATATAGAATACTAACACCGAAGGGGGGCTCGAATCTCCCCCTTCTTTGTGTGCTCCAGTCAACCTGTTTAAATCTCACAGGAAATATTGTGTTAGTGTTGGCTCTGTTTGAATGGTTGTGAAAACTAAACAGGGAGGATTTCAGTTCACTTGGAAAAAAAATCAATCAGTGGAGGCTGACTTTACAACTCCTTGTACAAACAGGCTCGGGAGCTGGAAACAGTGGTGACTATAAAGCTATTTTCATGTTTTATAAACAGCTGCTCCCCTCGTTGGTCTGACTTACGTGAAACTTCTCCACATGACTATATAAAAGGGTGAAGTGTTTAACTCATATGAACCCACTGCATTAGTCACATGGTGAGACCATGGTTGCTCATGGTGGCTTAGACAATCTGGCCTGGAAACTCTGCTTGTCTCTGAACCACCAGACTTTCATTTGGACGGTGACCAGAAATGACGTAAGAAAGAAGCATTTCATAGATGTGACAACATATTCAGACTGTCGTAGATCGATTCCACTGAATGAACATGAACAAAAGTTCATTGCCATTGATCAGCTGATGAGAAATACTTAAACACAGAATTCATCCATCGAGGCTACTATTCTCACCCGAGGCCAGTTTAGAACCAGCACTTCACCTAACCCCACTAACTACATGTCTTTGGACTGTGGAAAGAAGCCCGAGTACCCACACAGACATGACAGGAACTTTACTAACCATCAAAACTAACTAAACACAGTAATTATACACATATATAGCTATTTAATATTTTCCCTACCTTAGCAGACAATGAGTCTGAACTGTAGTTTTGAGTTACTGAGTTTCTTTAAGGTTTTCTGGTCTTTATAGAAGTTTGTGTAGTTAACAGCATCTTTTTCAGCATGACTTTATCAGTCTCTCACATTGTTGCGGAGAACTGTTCAACCACTGTACTTTACAAACCTGCTTCATTTCATTGAGGTTTATGGGCACTGGTTTATGCACAACTTTTTAAAGGTTCCTTTGCAGCCTTTCAATGAGTTTGAGGTCTGGACTTTGACTGGATCGTTGCAACATCTTGAGTCTTTCTTTTCCAGTCATTGTTTTGTAGATTTGGTGGTCTGCTTGGGATCATTTTCCTGTTGCATGATCCAGTTTTAGCTGTGAGACTGACGCCACATGTTTGACTCTAGAACTGGCATACAGGGATATTCATGGTTCACTCTTGTTAAGTCTTGTGGTTTGTTCAGATGCAACTTTGCAAACCTAAGTTATGCTGCCATGTTCCTTTTAGAGAGGAGAGGCCTTCACATGACAACCCGTCCAAACAAGCCATACTTGTTCATTCTTTTTCTGGAACCTCAATTTTTAAAAAAACAAATTAAAAAAAATATTCACAATAGAACAAGAAAACAAATCAAATGTTTACAATGAGACATTTTACTGTTTCATGGAAAAGTAAGTGGTTCTCAAAAGAAACTGCTGGAAGAACATATTCCAACTAAATCGGTAAGTTGATCGCTAAAGTAAGTGAGCATAAAAAAATAGCATCTTATAAAGCCAGAGCTTCTCAGAGGAAAAGATGGACAGAAGTTCACCAGTCTGTATAAAAAAAACCACCTCAACATATTGTGGAACAATTTCAGAATAACGGTCCTAAGGCTGTGGATATCTCATCGTCTACGGTCTATTAAATTATCAAATGATTTTGGGAATCTGGGGAATTCTCTGTGTAGAAGAGGCTAGGCTGAAAATCAATATTGGATGCCCATGATCTTCAAGCCCTCAGGCAGTATTTCCAGCACTGCATTAAAAAAACAGGCAAGATTCTGTCATGGGAATCACTGTGTGAGCTCAGGACCACTTTCAGAAAGCATACATATGATCCAGATATGCCACCATCTTCTCTGGGCCAAAGCTCGTTGAAAATGGACAGAGGAAAAGTGGAAAACAGCTCTGTGGTTGAACGGATTGAACTCTGAAATTCTTTTGAATTTCTTTTTGGAAAGCACAGACACTCGTAGACTTAGGTTCTCTAGATTAAAGCGGAAAGAAACCTTCCAGCATGTTATAAGGGATGAGTTCAGAAGTCTCTGATGGCATGGCGATGGTAAGCGCCTATAGAATTGGCCGCTTGACCTGCTGAATGACCTATTCAGGATTCAGATCAAAATATTCTCCCATCCAGATGGTGTCTTTTTCAGGGAAATCCATGCGTATTTCAGCAAGAGGGTGCAAAACCACAAACTGCATCTGTTACAATAACATGCCTTTGTAGTAGAGGAGTCCGGGTGCTGAATTAGCCCGCAGTCCAGACCTTTCACCAATTGAAAACATCTGGAGGATCATCATGAAATAACAAATACTGCATAGAAGACCCAGGACTGCTCGGTCTTCTATGTCTTCAGTGTTTTATTGTGACTAAAAGATGGTTTATGAGATTTGCAAATGATTGGATTCTGCATTTATTTACATTTTACTCCACAGTCAGCAGTGCGACAGCTATCATTGAACATTTAACATGCTAACTGAGGCCTGTAGAGTCTGACATCTAACTTGGATCCTGGCAATTGTCGTGAAAACCTTTTACTTGTGAATAATCTTTCTCACTGTAGATGGACTTCAGATTGTTTGGAAAAGGCTACATAATCCTTCCCAGATTGATGAGCCACAGCAGTCGCTTCTCTAAGATCCTTGCTGATGTTTTTGCTCTGTGGCATTGTGTTAACTCACACCAGAAAGCTCCAGACCAGCAAACTGTCAACACTTGGGCTTTTATAGAAGTCCTCACACTTGCTGATGACTTGTTGCTTACCCTTTTAATTTACATGGCCATGACTTTATATTTAAAGCAGAATTTCTGCTTTTACTTTATTATCGAAAAGTTTGGTGGGATGACAGCATGAAACTGGCCAGCCGATACTTCCAAACAAAGGAGGGTTTCAAACCTCAAATAACACATTTTTGACAGCATACTCACTTGTGCTCGGTCACGTACTGATTTGAATCTGCTGACAGCTGCGTTGCATTTCCCTCCATTTTTTCCTGTGATCGCCGGAGAAGCATGCTATACGTGGTGATCACTGGCTGTTGTGAGCTGAAAGGAAGTGATTTTCCGCGTCTCCTTTCTGCATTTGTGCTGTCAATCTGCACTTTTTTTCTGTAAAGGCATAAAACACTTGTAAGCTGAAATTAGAATAACAATACCCAGCTTCTCTTTTAAGAGAAGCTGGGTATTGTTTTTTTATGGGATCCTCAGACAATTAGGTCTCTGCAGGCTGGAAAGCTTGAAAGAAGGCCACAAGAATTTCCCATTCTCATCTGGAAGTCACTGTGTTTTTGGTGGCATATTTCTACTCAAGTTTAATGCTTGCTTACTTGGCCAGTGGACACTTACACTTACAGTATATTAACTGGATTTTATCTGGGCTTGAGAAGTGCCCAGTTGCCTGCTCTGGACACATCTTTCAAGTTTCTTCACCTTCTTCTTAAAAATGCTCTGAAGGTTCTGCTGTAATGTTTACTTCAGCTTAGAGGAATGAGAATGAGATGAGGCATTTACATAGAATCAGGTTTAACACCTCTTGCCCTTTTTGCACTTACAGCAACAACGGGGTGAGGATGATCCACACTGAATAACTGTAAAAAGGCAGTCTGGTATTCTTTTGTTTGCTTTCTCAGTCACTTGTTTACTAAGGGCAGAGCCCTGAGTTTCAGCTGTGCTCATGTCCCAAGTCATGTCCTCCAACAGTTGGGAGAACTATTTCCACTTGGAAAAGTAACTCAACGTTGTAATTTTGCCCACACTTAAACACAACCTTCCAAAAGTCTAACTTTGACCCAGCGTTATGGTGTAATAAGAAGCTGTGAGACCCAAAGGCCTCTTATCATGACATCACCACTCAGACATGAGCAGAGCCAGATGGAATAAACACATGTGCGATACAGAAACCATGTCCAAGCTACCCATAACTCTACGGACATGCATCTCATCACCGGAAATCTCATCAGTCACTTGATATCAACCTGAAAAAAAAGGTTAAAGGGCAATAAGCACTCTTTATTAGTCAGACATGTTTGAAATGGTTGATTGATATTAACTATTACCCCAACATGCACGACAAGGAATTTACAGGGTAATTTAATTTTGACTTATTCCGCTTGGCAGTGATACTGAAGCTTGGCCTCATTTTTGTATTTTCATGGCTCCGTAGCCACAAATCCTCTGCTCCTCTGCCATCCCTCATGGCTGCTTTGATTGATGCTCCCATTTTCCTGTCATCCAGGAGGAGAGGTTCTGTACTTGCTGAATCAAGGGTGATCTTAGCATTTTTACCCCACTCATAATTCCTCACTGTCTGGCCACACTCAAAGACTTGCTCCAAAAAATACTTTTACGCATTTCTGAGTCTTTTGCACAGTCATGATGACGCCATCAGAGTGACGAGAATGTGGGGGAGTTTAAGAGGCTCAATGTAGGAAAATTACTAGCATAGTTTGCTATTTGGTTGGTATTTATACCACATGCAAGTGCGTAGAGATATAGAAAGAGACAATTTACAGTTACATGTCCTCCAAACCAGACTAAGGTGCAAATAGAATCTGTTAAAATGGCCTGTATTTGTATAGTGCTTTACAGATAGACACACAAGGCTGCCGGACACTGGCGCCACCGGGCCCTCTGACCACCACCAGTAGGCAATGGGTGAAGTGTCTTGCTCAAGGACACAACAACCGAGACTGTCCAAGCCGGGGCTCGAACCAGCAACCTTCCAATTACAAGGCAAACTCCCAACTCTTGAGCCACAATTGCCCCGTTAAAGGAGAGTATGCAAAAGCACATGGAGATAACTGCCTGATAAGTGACACTCCCATAACATTTTTTGCACTCATGGTAAAACAAAACCTTTGCCCTCAGTTATTTCAAATGATGAAATATGCACACAGCTGCACTTAAAAATGCTTTAAAAACAAAACACAAGTAACACATTTAACATGATGCTTCATTCATATAACCAATTCTCTTTTTTTTCTAGCTCATTTAATTACATTTAGGGAAGCCAAAAATCCAAATGGCAGGAAGCGTGCTTCTCAGAGTGTCGTAAGCAGCAGCAGAGCCCAGAGGCCATCCTCACCAGCTATATTTCCTGCACCTTGAAGTGTTTACAAATGACTGCCTTTGGCACCAAAAGATTACCCCCTCTATCCCCCGGGCATGTCGTTTCATGCACTGGTTGGATATAACATGTAGGAAGCTGAGTTAGAGTTTATCATAAGTATGTGTGGCATACATTGCCTGTTTATGCCCTGTCCTTATCTTCAACGTCATGCTGCTCTGTTGTATCTTAATTGCCCCTTGGAGATAAATAAAGTCTTTCTGATTCTGATATAATATTTTGAGATTGAGAAACACCAGTTTTTCTTCCAAACCTTTTCAGACATGCTTCACTTCAAAAGGCCAGAATTGTTAACACTGACAAAAAACAGGATCCAAGCTGAATTTTAGTGAAATAAGTTTTTCTTCTGATATAAATAACATTTATTTCAATTAACTTCTTATGCTTCCCCTAGTCAGCCATACCCCACCTGAAATGGGTCTATACCCACAGTTGAAGTATCCCTGAGGTTGGCAGTATAATTACAGTGTTCATTGATTGATCATTTTCATCCTGACTTCTTGAAAACAGCTAAAGACAATTGCTCCTCTGTAAAATTCCCTACAGGCCTCACTAGTTAGTAATCACTGTATGGCTTTCAGAGTTAGTCTATTTTTAATGTGAATTATCCATAAAATACAGCCTGTCAGGGAAGCAAAGGAAGAAATATATATTTGTAAAAGGCAGATTTGCATATCAGAGAAACAGAAACTCTTTTTTTCCAAGTTCCTGACTGCAAGTTTTTTCAGTGAGTAACTTTCCTTCAGTTCAACAACTGATGACTCATGCATCTTCCAGTGTTGTTATGCAAAAGAAGGATTTCTTCAGGGTAAGAGCAGTGAGCCCAGCTCTCAGTTCCTTGTAGTAATCTAAGTAATCCACCAAAATGAATCATGAAAATCTTCCAAGTAGTGACAAACCAGTTTTAGCTCAAATTAAAAATAAAGTATGTTGAAGATTGTAAAATGCAATGAAGTTGTGCGTGTTGTGCATTAACAATATAACACAAACCTGAGCCACCTGTTTTGTAACGAAGACACAGAAGCTGTTGTTTGAAAACAGAAACCCGGGACAGATAATCATCTGTGGATCCCGCCATCACTACACCCAGCCCCTGATACCCTAACCACCACCATCTGCTCCGGGGTAGGGCTGTCTGTTTCCATGGTAACTCAGTACCCCTCCTCCGTAAGGCTTCTTTTGTGTGTCCCACGTGCAGTCTGTTCCAACTGTAACCCGACCATGCTGACGAGGCGTGCTGCTCATGTTGACTGTATGACAGAAACAGGAGGTTTCATAATGGGATTTGTGTCTTCAGGAATTTTATGTTTGGTAATTTCGCCTCTAAAAAAGATTCTGGAAAGATTTCGATTTAAAAAAAAACAAAAAGAAAAACCTGAGAAAGAGCCACACTTTGAGAACATCACTCCCCCTCCCCCCAAAGCAAGACAAGGTGACCTCGCAAATGAAACCCAGCCACCCCCACTTTTACCATCCAGGGTGCTTGGTCACTCTACCTCCCCACCACCACCCAAAAATGCATTGTTCTTAAACTGAGATGAGAGGAAGAGATAGGAGCTGCGTACCTGTGAGGAAGTAAGCAGTACCTGTGAAGACAAATGCTCAGAAGTCACCGAAATCAATAAACATGTGAAACGAAAACAATGTTCAATTGCGCGTTCCTTAAAAATGAATACAATTACAGCACATTGATCTAATTTAATTAATGAGATGAAAATTCTAAGGCATAACACATATTTTTTTAGCACACGCTGATTACTTCCAGTCAGCCTCAAGAGCGAGGCCTACTTTTTTTTCATCTTTTTTAATTCCAAAAGCAATTTGTGGCCATGGTGCTGTATTTACATTTGGCCTGGCACTAACAGCTGGTTATTTTTTGCCATGTATGGGGCCGTAGGTGTGGTATACAGCACAGTTTTAGGCCTGTCTGCATACTTTTTTCCTTTTTTTTGTTTCATTGGTTGTGCACATGCATGCATATAAGATGTTGATGTGCACAACTGTGAACTTTTAAAATGCCTGTCCGGTGCTAATAAGCTCGTCATTCTGTTACTGATGCATTATTAGGTGGAGTGGAAGTGAGTTACTCTGATCTGAGGCAGAACCTTATTAGGCACTATTTGGGATACACTGGCTCCTAAACAACACACAGATGGAAAGTATTAGTCTTCTTGGCAGGAAGCTCCACTTCCCTGTTGTACTGTGAATTATAATATTACAGCTAGGACTCTGGGTACTGCTGGAATGAATTATTCTGGGTCATTTTAAGTAAGTGCCCAAAACCTCACAGGTGCAAGTGGATCAGCTACCTGAAGAGAGTTTCACAGAGTATGAAAGAGAGTGAAAAGCAGTGAATTAATACTTACCATTTCTTACTTATTAGAAGAAAACAAAAGAGGTTACGCAGCTGACAGTCAGGCTGTAGGAGACTGGAATTCTTCTCTGGGCCACACTGAAGACAGGGTGGTTATTTTTCCAAAGTCATGCTGGTTGGTTGCCACGTTAATCCTGCGCTAATGCCATTTCATAAAATGAGTCGCGCCCTTGTGCATTTTTCTGTGTATATGTGTGTGTGTGTGTTGTAGCTGGGAGACAGCCACAAGAATGCGATTTAAAAAATGAAAACCAGCAAGGGCGTGCAGCAAGCAAAACTCTTAACAAGACCTTAATATGGTGTGGGTCTGTGTGCTTCTGTGGTTTATCTGCTCTGTCAGGGTGGTGCTAATGCAGAGGGAAAGGGAATCTCTTCTCTGGATGTCTAATAAGATGGTTAACTGCACATATCTGATCTAAAAGTTAAATAAGCAAGTACAGTTTATCAGTGCACCCTGCCGAGTGACACATATTTTTTCTGCTAAAACTGCCCAAAAGAGGAACAGTATGGCTCACCAAGTTGAACTTACACAAGCGTTCAAGCACAAAACCAGTCTGGGTTGACCCTTTCATCAAAAGTGTATGTGCGTGTGTGCGTTTGTGGCAGGAAAGCAAATATCACAAGAGTATGATTCAGAGTGGCTCAGGTTCTGAGGCAAACAAGAGGGCAACTCTTGAGCAAAGCCCTTTCACATTTTGAGTTGAATATGTTGCAACACCACATCCAAAAGGCCGGATGTATGTGCGTGCGTGTGACTGCGTGTGTGTTTTACTTTCTTTTCTTTTTTTTAGATTTTCAGCAAAGCCAGTGGACAGACGCACAGCCCAACAACAGTGATAAACAAGTGGTGTAAGACCTTGTCCGCAAGGGTGCGGATTAATTACTTAGAGCTATTTGTGTTTTTTAAAAACCATGTGGCCCACACTGTAACAGCAGTACAACACAGGAATGTTCAAGTCTCCCCCGCTGGGTAATCAAAGGCCACTTGAGCAAGCAGCTTTAAGCCGTAAATCAAGATCTGCTCTGAGACCAGTTTCTCCATCCACAGAAAAAGTGCTGACAAACACTTTTTTTCTACACTGTTTCTGAAAAAGTTCGGTTTCTACAGGCAAACACGGCAGCAGATGTTTGACGTGGATGGAAAAATGTCTACAGTTTGTATTTGCAAACTTGTAGGATGTATTCCAACCAGTGCTGCTGTGGTTTTGTTGCGTTGTTATTTCATTTTGACTTTTTGTTCTTAATTACGTTTAGTTTGTGTTAGTTTCCAGAGTGAGTTTTATCTTGTTTCACTTTAGTTTTTATTTTTGAAAATGTTCAGTTTCAGTTTATTTTTATTAGTTTCAGTGTTTGTTTGTTTTTAGCTTTTTAATTGTTATTGTATGGAGGGCATTTAGCAGGGGTGTGATTTGGGAAAATAAGGACAGGTATTACAATAGAAACACAGAAAAAAAGAGCAGTGGACATACATGTTCATCAACACCTCGTCAGGTAGGAAACAACACTGTTTTTCAGATTAAAGATGCTCAAACTAAAAAAATAATCCGCTACATATTTATTTATTTACACATTTCTTTCAGTTAGCATAGTTTTTATTTTTATTTGAATTAACTATAATGCTTTTTCATGTCTAGTTTGAGTTCACTATAATAACCTTGATCCTAACGAGCACTGATTAAAGTTACTTTTAAAAGTGCTTTGATACGTTTCAAAACTGATCAGTTACATGACAACATTACCTGCTGTTACCAACTCAAAAGGACCTTTGAACTGGGTCTGTGTGTTTTGATGATACATGTTGAGAGGATGTACATCCCAGTCCAGATTTACCTGTAATTCATTGTCTTTAACTCATGTGATAGAGCTCATACTGGTAGCATCACTCCTAGTGCAGAACCAGCAGCAAGCTTACTAATCTACAGAAAATTGAGAGCCTCAGTTAAACTGACAGCCAGCTGTTGTGGCTCCCTAACAGGCCTCACTTCCTGTGTTGTGGCAGTGTTGTTGGCTTGCAGATGCTTCTTTAAAATGTGACGAGGCGCTCTCAGCACCTAGCAGACTTATTGTCACCCAGATACTAAATCCAAATATTTTCAGTGTTCGTTGCTATCAAGCCAGCTGACCGGACAGGAGTGAACACCCATCTGAATGCCAAGGAGCTGAAGAGAGACAGGCACACTGCAAATGTGTTTAACAGACACTGGTGCTTTCTGTTGATGCAGACATGCATGTTTGCTTAACAAGAAGACAAGCATCAGCTCGTGGTCTGAAGGGGCCGTGAGGGCAGGCTTCCTTGCCTCCTCATTATCTCTCACTGTCATTTGCAATGTGGTTTCCCAGAGCACCCCACATTACACCCCATGAATAAAAGCATGCTTGTGGTTCACAATAGAGCTCGGGCTTCACCATGAAAAGGGGGAAGGGCTTTGCATTCCTCCACTGACCTCCTGTTTGCAGCAGATATTAAACAATAAGTCCTTCTCCTTGTTTGCTCTCACCAGCAGCGAGCACTTATCAAAGAGATAAGACGAAGCCCAACTGTCCCCCAGCCTGACGGTGCATTCGCAGCTTTGATGCAGAAAGTAGAGTAGATGTGCTTTGTCTGCATTTTTCTCTGGAGAGGTGCGGTGAAGCGACGGAGAGCAGCATTTCAGGGAATCCAGGGAGAACAATGTCATCATTCAGTTTGAGTGACTATCTTGGGAGACTGATGCTGACTGCATGCTTGCGATATTTAATCTGGGTGACCGTGCATACCTCATTCATGTCACTTCTGTATCGAAAGTGCAGCATCAGCCAACTGCAAATTCAGCAGGTTTGATTAAGTGCAAGCCAATAATGCGTGGTGGGTGTCGCGTCCCCCCCCCGTCCCCCCCAAAAAATAAAAATAAAATAAGAACATTTAGAGCCACTGTCAGATTAGGGCACACAGAAGGTCTTGATTTAAACACAACATGGCTTAAAAGCTTTAACTCTCCTTTGACGTCGACTAATCGACGTTGTTTACTGTGGGTTCAAAGAAGTGTTGAAGGGGGGCTCAGGAAACACATGTTTTTCTTAGCAAAGAAAGTGTGACACAAAGGAAGGGGGCTTATGATAGCAACAACTTCCGAATGCTGGCATCAGCAGGAAGAGGTGCACCCACTCTCAACAGGCTGTATTGTTCTAGAAAAACAATGGTTGACAGCTGCTTCATGGCTTGATGCCACTTTTTTCATGGCACACTGTGATACTGCCGCTGGAACCTCTAATGTATGAAGGATACCAGTTATATGCTATATTTTCCATAGCCCATATGGAAAATATAGTCCATATTCAGCCCTAACAGCCAATGGGAGATAGAGAAGTAGAACTCATGAATGAAAGAAACTTTCTGAAAAAACTTAGGATTTTGTCTCCAAGCCCCTTTTCGCTCTGTCTCTTTATTCAAGTGAAGATGAAGCACTCAGCTCTATCTGCCCACAGATGCTGACGCTGAGTTTGTCCTCCATTCGTAATTGCCTATGGCATAAGGAGAATCCACAGTCATTGGCAGAATCACCATTGGCAGAATCACCAGAGTTTGCGTCAATTCACATATTTTTCTACGTTATTGTGCTGTGAAAAAACAGATTTGTGTTTGGTCTGCTACACAACATTAGGTCCAGATGTCAGTTGTGAAACTAGCGATGGCAGTGTTTTCTAAGCATCACAAGCTTTAGTGACGCATCGCTCCTTGTGCCATAGTTTAATTTAATCATTGTTTGTACAAAAAATTTCTTTTTGAAGGGAAAATAAGGACAGTAAGGAAAATCATCCTGTTTGCAGACTTCTAGCTGCAGGCCAGTTGCTTTTGTGGGATCTGATTTAATACACTGCAGTGTATGTGTGGACATGTTTAACCTGAACAGTGAGACAAACTGATGCATGTCTTCCTCAATGGGTATCTTATCTCTTTGGCATCTGTTGGATGTGTTTAATCAGCTCCTTGAATGTGGATATCTAAAACACTTGAATTACTGTGACTTTCAGCTTTGAAGGCACTGCACATCTGCTTTTCTGTGTGACATTATTATAATTTTTTGGAACCTGTCAGTCCTCGTTTGTACGTGTGTGTGTTTGATTTTTTTCTGGACCTCTGAGTCAGAGATGGACTGAGTCATTACATCTAAAGCCTGTTTTAAATTCATCTGATTTGGAACTGTTTGTTCTGACTTGGAGTTTAAATGGAGACATTTAATTCAGTTTGGATACCTGGAAATTATCCAGTTTGGACAGAAATGGAAACTTCTGCAGGTTGCAGACAGGCTCAAGCACCTCCAATAAAGCTGTCTCTGTTGTTAACAATTAAAGCCTTTTTACGAGGCCAAATTTTAAGCGGCGAACTAAACCCATTCTCTGTTTTTTCCAGTAAAAAAACTGATTTATTCTTTGCTTCCAGAATGCTCCTCCTGCGACACATTTCTCGGTCCTCTCACCCTGAGCAGCCTGGAGTTATAAGACGAAGCAAAGATTGCATCAGGAATGCTGGCAGTTTAATGCTGTTCTCCAGGCTGCGCAGAAAGGGGGTGGGGTGCCTGGCTGGAACTGGGAGGAGAAGAAAAGAGGGGAGGGGGGATTTGGGAATATTCTTTGTCCTCGCCCAGCAGTTCGACACACAACTGGAGAAACGACGCGAGCTCCTCGTTGGAAAAGAAGAAAAACCTGGATGGCTTGATATGAAGAGCGGGAGGACTTTGATTTAAAAGAGAAACCCTGCGTAAGACCACGACTTTAATGAAAAGGAGGACCTGGAATCATAACTGAAGGTAAAACACCTCACAGACAAAGCGCGGCGGGGACGCGGGAGCATCTTCTCTTAGCTTTGGCTAACAAATAAGAGCTTTAACTAGACTTTTATCTTCAACTTCTTGGGCCTGTCCGCCGGTGGCTGTGATTGTAAAGCGTCGGAGGTCACTGCAGCGTTTTTAATAAGCCGTGCGTTACAGCACAAATCCGTTAAACGAGAGTTTACGCGCACAGTGTGAAAGCAGGGAGCGCTAATTAAAGAGAGAAACGGGGAATCTTACGGCACATTAAGGCAAAGATATCTAATTAGCAGCATGTGCAGTTACAGCTGCGTTGGCACGCGGACTATTTATCTCGTTTTAACGGGACTTTTATCTGCATCCACTTTGTGATTGGACGGTCAGGAACCGTCTGGTTTTTTTCCTCCCTGGAATCTGCCCACACACGCTTATGTGGGATATTAGCTGCAATATCGATACTTTCTTAACGGTTTTCAGGATTTATATAAACAATGTCGCCCACCGGTTTGCTTTGATAACAGTCGGTAACGTTAACGGAGCACGCGGGGCACCGCGCTGACGACGTGTCCAGTCGTTGGCCACGAGGAGGAATTTTATTCCCTGCAAATGGATTAGCTTCCTTAAAATTCCATATCGGAATTCGTTGAATTTGGGTTTTTAAATGATTTTTCTTGTTTTCTTGTCATTACTCTTCCTCAGTTTTACTAATTAAGTAGGTTTTATGATGTGACTCACTGTGCTGTGATGGGCGGATGGTTTGGGATGTCTTTTTTTCCCCCAAGCCCGGTTCTATCGTTAAACTTAACCGGAAGTCACTCCTTACTCAGGTCTGCTCGGTCCCTGCTTACTTGTCGGTCTCCCCCCCTCGCTTCAGGACAGGGGCTTCTATGCTTAAGCGCATTGGGGTACCGGAAGGTTAACTGGAGCGAGCCTCCCAGATGTGGCACAAAACCCTCTCTGTTCAGCAGCAGTGTTGAATCTCCACTGGGTGAAAGCAGCCTGTTTTCTGTCAAATACCACACAGACAGGCCCGGGCTGGCTCTGCAGACAAGGCTGAAACTCATTTGTCTTTTGACGGATGAGTGGGGAGCATCTAGGGAGTCTCTGCAAAATCTTAATTGTTAATACTGATGTTCGTATCACCCCCTCTAGTATATGTAAGGTTCAAGCTATATAAAATGTGGTCATTGAAAGCAGATGGATTTTACATTACATTACTGTTTCTTGGATAGGTGGGTAGGCCCATGAGAGGTTTCAGAGTCAGCACAGCTGAAGGAGACTGAAAGCAGCGTAGAAACGCTACAAAAACTCATCAAAATTTGGATGAACACTTCCGCTGCCGTGACTTCAGGTCCCTTGTTTTGTTATGTGCAGTGTACCAGCATTGATGAGTGGAAGTGATAAGCTCGATTCCAAAAATTGTTTTTGATGGAGTCTGTTATTCATCCCAATCCCTGCTCGGAATTTGATCCAGCGAGGTCCTGCATTTCTGTTAGGCAATCTTTGTTATGTAAAAGTTGATAAATTGTTGAGTAACTTAGCAGTTCGCACGTGATGGACTAGTGAATAGTGGTGCTGAGAAGGAGCTGTAAAACTAAAAATAAGGATATGAGCAACAGGTCCATCTACATACCATTCTTTGATTCCAGTGCTCAATTATCGAGAGCAGCTGAGAGTTACATAATTCAGCTCTTTCTACTTCCAGCTTTTCGCTTTAGGCTTGCTTGTGAGGGAGCACTCAGACTTGAACAAAATGTCAGTTCTTACTAACTATTAACCTACATTTCAAGCAGCTGAGGATCATCTTGACCTTTAGTCCTTCTGGCTTTGCATTAACAAAACTACAGTATAGCTCAGTTTAGATGGAGGGTAAAGGTAGTTCTCACAAATATTTAGTATGTGTTATCTCCATGGAAACCCAACAGTTGCGATACCACACTTTTGTGTTGCTGCATCTCTTTGCATGTAGAAATGAAATGGCTGCATACAGCAACAACATAAACCACAGATGAGATACTGAGAGGGGAGCAGTGACTAAACGCAGGAAGATAATTGTTTGATTTAGTAGTTAATGTTTCAGACTGAATCGTCAAACTTGCTGATCATTTATCTGATTGTCATTACCCAGTTGTTCCTGCACAATGCAAAGTGTTCTTTATCTAGGGAAGTTGTTGTGTTGTTTTGTTTTTTGTCCTTGCCAACCCTGCGTCAAACATGAGTACCACTCACACTGGAGAGTTGCCCAGTATAACAAACCACTTATTGAGCTGGAGTGCTGAGGAGAGTAATCTTTAGAAGGCTTTTCAGTGGTAGTTGGTGTTGGAATCGTTCGGGTCACTTTTCCCTTATTTGATCTAGTTGGTCTTTTCATGCATGCAGTTTTTCTTAGCCACACAGCATATTATCAGCTAAAAGGCTTGTTGCAGGTGTGCATGTATACTTTTAATCAGCAGTTATGAATGAACGTTTAAATGATGTTAAACGTGATTTCTCCCTCACTGCTAAAAACATGGGGGTAGATGGAAAAGTATCATGATCCAAGCTATGAATAAATCCTACAAATGTGCTGGGTGAATAATTTGAGGCTTTCATGTCCAGCGTTTCTTTTCACGGCATAACTGCGTTACTCGTTGGCACAGTCTCACGAAACCTCAAGCTAAGGAAGTTCTTTCACACAGACGACATGACCAATGAGCTGATCTGACTGAAAAACTGAGCAGTTTGTCAGCTGAGAGTAGTTTCCACACAGACTTCCAATACAACCATCTTTTTAAAACTATAGAGAGCGCCCCCTTTTGGGCATTTGAAAGAATGCCGATTTGAGGTACTTGCAGTTGGCTTCAACTTTTAAACTCTAAAGATATGTTTGGATGTTATATAAACTCTGTGGTATGATGTGGTGAATATGTTCTTTTTTTGGTTTGTTTGTTTTTTGTAACCATAATATATAAGTTATTCAAAACTTCATGCTTTTATATTCACAGTAGGGATGGGAGGATGGAAATCCAGAATCTGTTCCATCAAGCTCATGGGTTGCTTTTTTCATTCCAGCTGTGTTTCTCTGCTCACATCTATGTCCTGGCAGTGGAGACTTGGATATAAATTAGTTGCACTGAGCAGGAAATCAATTTAAAAAAAAAGTATAAATAGAGTGCATGGTGATGTCAGGATCAGTAGAGTCCATTCCTTTGTGCTGATGTTGCCGTAGGGTGCTAGCTGTTCTTTGTCAAGAATAAAAAGCACAAAACTAACAATGATGACACAGTGTTAAAAGTCATTTCCCATTTCTTTAGTCGAGTTGATGAAAAAGGTCACAGATAAAAGTTCAACAGACAAGAAATAGTGTTTGTGCAACAACAGAGTGCTTCCCACATGGCTGTTAGCTAAAAACTTGGCATACGTTGGGCTTCAGCTTAAAAAAAATTGAGAAAACTGGTCAAAGGGAAGACAAAAGGGCAAAAAAACAGGTGATTAACAGTATTTGTAAGTTATGACCTTGAGAAATAGGAAAAATCCAGCGAAGAGGGATCAGTTGATCCATCTGCTGCGCACGGATTCGTCATCAGAAATGTCTCAGAGTTCAGGTTGTGTTGAAGAATAAAGGTGGTCACAACAACAATTGACTTTTGATCTCACTATTAACATAGATAACAAAACATTATATTTAATATATAGTGTATATACATTACATGATAACAACTAAAGAAATGAGGGCTGACTTGAGGTTTTCGCACAGCGCTACTTTTTATTTTATGATTCATATAGTTGAATAAAGGCTTTTCAGTCTTTATGACCGATACATGAACAGAGTCGTTTCAAGGCAGAGGCAAAAAGCAGCATAAGAGTTTGAATAGAAACTTGTACCTTATGTAGCTGGTTGAAGTGCAGCAGCTTGGTTTATAGTTCTGGATAATTACACAGCTGAAGTTATGAGGTGTGAAACCACTCACGCTCTTCATTACTACCTTGTTGTCAGATTACTAAAATTCAGTTAAGAACAACCACACGTGGCTCTGAATTAGTTTGTAACTTCTTAAACTTCTGTGAATGTCACTGAACTCTGTAATAGATGAAGACAGCTTTCAGTGTCTTTGCACAGCAGTGTCGTAACATGGAAATGTGGTGCTTGACTGAAATTTTGCTTGCTGAAGTTTCCTCACACTAACACGTGCATGCTTCTTTTTTTTTTTAATGTCTGACCTCGGGGCTTTTTTTTCTTTCTTTTTTTGCTGTGATAAACACCGTGTACCATGTCTGCTGGTTAGACTGTCTGCACATAGCAGTCTGCCTGTGGTTACATGATTTTGATTGCATCTATTCAGACAATATCAGATCCTTGCCTGAGCATGCCTGCAGATTTTACTCCATGGCTGTAATGGGTACTACTGTGAGGGTGGCATAATAGCACCACCTTGTGTTGCATAAACATGATACACCTACAGTGTATTTAAATGTTAAGTACTACTGTATTTCTTTTTTTGGTCATATTTTAGTGACCCATATTCCTTCACGCGCTTTCTGTTGGGCCAGCTTCTTGGTAAAGACATCCAGAAATTAACTTTGATATATGCTTTTTTTTTTTTTCTTCTCTTACACAGACATAGCTGTGTTCCTGTTCCAAAGACAAAATGAGTTGGAGCTTCCTCACACGCCTTTTGGATGAGATTTCCAATCACTCCACCTTTGTGGGCAAGATCTGGCTCACCCTCCTCATTGTTTTTCGGATTGTGCTGACGGTTGTTGGAGGAGAGTCGATCTACTACGATGAACAGAGTAAATTTGTGTGTAACACGCAGCAACCTGGTTGCGAGAACGTATGCTATGACGCCTTTGCGCCATTATCGCACATTCGCTTCTGGGTGTTTCAGGTGATTATGATCACCACTCCCACCATCATGTACCTTGGGTTTGCTATGCACAAGATTGCTCGCATGGATGACGATGACTACAGGCCCCAGGGCAGGAAGAGGATGCCTATAGTGAGCCGTGGTGCTAACAGGGACTATGAGGAAGCGGAGGACAATGGGGAGGAGGATCCCATGATCATTGAAGAAATTGAGCCAGAAAAGGAAAAGGAGGTTGCGGAGAAGCCCAAGAAAAAGCACGACGGGCGCCGTCGCATCAAGAGAGATGGCCTGATGAAGGTCTACGTGTTCCAGCTGTTATCACGTGCCATCTTTGAGACCTCCTTCCTGTTTGGACAGTACATCCTTTATGGTCTGGAAGTGGCACCGTCGTACGTATGCACACGTTCCCCTTGCCCGCACACAGTGGATTGCTTCGTGTCACGCCCAACAGAGAAAACTATCTTCCTGCTTATAATGTATGCCGTCAGCGCCTTGTGTCTCCTCTTTACCCTGTTGGAGATCCTGCACCTTGGCATCAGTGGTATCCGTGACTGCTTTTGCACGCCACGGCCCCGGCACCCCACCCCACGACACTCAGCTCTGGCCAGCCAGAGGTCCTCCATCTGCCGCCAGCCCTCTGCGCCTCCAGGCTATCACACTGCTTTGAAGAAGGATCCATCTGGAAAACTGGGATTTCGAGATAACCTGGGAGACTCAGGTCGCGAGTCTTTCGGGGACGAGGCATCGTCTCGGGAGCTGGAGAGGCTGCGCAGGCACCTAAAACTGGCCCAGCAGCATCTGGATATGGCATACCAGAACGAGGAGAGCAGCCCGTCACGCAGCAGCAGCCCCGAATCTAACGGCACTGCAGTGGAGCAGAACAGGCTAAACTTTGCCCAGGAAAAGCAGAGCAGTACCTGTGACAAAGGTGAGGCTTCCATCTTTGTCTCTTGATAACCACAGTTTTTTTTTGTTTTTTTGTTTTTTTCTGGCTGTTTTTGAAACTCATTGCTTAACAACCCTGATGATCTGTCTGCAGGTCTTCGTGCATAGATTCTCATCAGCTGGGCAGTTAACATGAGGAGCAGTGAGAGGACACAAGGGATTTGAACCAAGGGGAGTCTGTATGTGTGAGTGGGATGTTGTGAAATTGCTTGAGGTGGATGAAGTCAGCCCAAGCCTTCCAGTGTTATGGCCGACTGTGGTCGAGCATCGGTTCAAATTGCAAGAACGGTCGTCTCAACCCAGCAATACTCGAGACACAAGCCGGTCTGAAGATCCAAAGTGCTTACAAACTGCCATAGTGCAACAAGAACAGTTAAGGTTACCATGTGCTTCTCCCTCAGGGCAGCTATTTTTTTTTTTTTTATAAATATAATTAACTTTAAGTCTTAGAGCTATTAGTCATTTTTATGAGTTTGTCCTCCATTGGATGTTCAGTGATTGCATCTAAAGTTTGCATTAGATTAAAACTGGAAAACTTAATGGGATTTTTCTAAGGCCAAGCCAGATGTGCAAAAAAAGATGTTGAAACTGTAAGAATTTTGTGTTTTGTGCAGAAGTGAGAGTGCTTTTACATGCAAACAAAGGGTTAATGGACACGGCACCACTCATAAAGAAAAGGTACTGGAGTTATTGTCATGCTGATGAAGACTTTGAGGTGTAACATTTCATACAAAGGTTTTCCTCAAGTGTGTCAAAGGATTTGTTTTTTGTGATTTTGATGATGTTGCACCAGTCAACATTCCCAAGTCTGGTGCCTGACTGGTGACTGGAACACACTTGGGATGCCTTTGTCCAAAGGAATAGACAAACCTGGGTAATGCTTGAAAACCATTTAACTCTTGATAATGACTTGTATTGTTTTAAACATTTAATACTGTATTTTTGTATTAGTTGTAAGTGTTGTTGTCTTGACTCTTGTCACTGTGGCCAACACGTTTGGGATTATTTTGTTTTTTTTCCCTGTTTTTCAAAGAGTATTTGCTACTGTCTTAGCTCCCTGATGCCAGATTTTGTTGGACTGGTGTATTCTGTTTGGTACAGTTGAGATAATATTGCAACACTTTTCTCTTTAATATTTAAATAATTTTGTTTTCTTATTTTATTAGGTACACATCATGTATGACCACAAGAAATGTTAACTTTTGTTTATTTTTTCCTTTTGGTTAAAGTGGGGATAAAACTGTATCTGTTTGATATCTGAAAGTGCTGATTGCTGGATGAGTGTTTTCACTGTTCCAGGATCTGTAATCAAATCAATGTGAATTTAATGCCTTGAACGCGCTCTGACGAGATGCCATCTTTTTCTATTCTGAATAATACCCACAGTGCCAATTCATATTTTCATCTCAAGTTATTTTTGAACAATGCTTTTTGTACTTTTTATACTTTTTGTATTGATAGAACTTTGTGGTTAGTTTTAAAATAAAAATCCAGCAAATTCAGATTTTTGGTCCTAGTTTTCCTTTGTTTACAAATATTGTTTTAGACAACATTGGACAATAATGTCTATGTTACCTTTACTGGTATGCTCTCTCACAGTGTGTTCCAGTTAAATAGACCCATCTTTGTATGTATTGAAAAAGGCCACAAGTAGAGCTGGGCGATAGAACGATAACGATATCTATCGCGATATAACTTTTACTCGATAGAGAAATTAAGCTATCGCGATAGACCTCGCCGCTCTTGTCCTCTTAAAAAAAAAAAAA
>NW_005187701.1:486151-491838 GCF_000239375.1 Pundamilia nyererei | reverse complement strand
TCCTTTTAGTTCTCAGTTTATTTGATATTGACAAAAGTTAGTCAGTTTTGTCTGTTCTTCTGTAAAACAAACTAAGATTTATTTTTAGAATTAATATTTTGTTTCTAAGTGGAATTGACAATTTAGTCTGTTTCGTTTGTTCTATTTTGAAACTTAAATGCTTTAGCCGCTGTCTATTGTGTAGTTTGCAATATTTGCCTTTATTTATCTGAAAAAGTCTCATGTTCCTTAAGTACATCTACCCTGTTGAACTTATTATGGGAAATAAATATTTAAAAACAAGCTGATGATTATTTCACATTTTACTTGTGAGCAACGGCACATTTAAATCTTACAAATATAGTTATTTGGCTTATATCGTGATAGATATTGTTATCGCCTGAAATGAAAAAAACATATCGTGATATGAAAAAATCTCATATCGCCCAGCTCTAGCCACAAGTATAACTCGGTTACTTTCCATCAGTGACCTGTACAGTGACTTGAATGATGTCTGTGAGGTCTAATACTTGCCAATTTCACCTGCAAATAACTAATCCAAGCTGATATGTCGGGTCACTTCTATCTACATTCACTGGATACCTGAGTAGCTACACTTACCGCTTTCAGAAGTGCACAGTCTGGCGACTGGAGGCCGTTTAAGTGCACAGAAAACCAGTCAGAGGTGATCCGAGCTTTATGACACAGTGCTCTATCCTGCTGTCCATGCCACATTCAAAGTCAGTTAAACTACCTTTCTTCTCCATTTTCTTCTCCAGGTCTTGACCATGCCCAAACATTGAATTGGTATAATGTAACTGGCCAGTTAGATATTTGAGTGTGATCTTAAAAAACCCCCAAAAGGCCTCCAGTGAGGTTTTATCATTAAATAAATTATTTGGGGATTTGGCCATATATTTAATTTTCTATGAATAGGTTTTATTTGCAACAAATCAGACAGGGCACTGCCTCATAGCAAGAAGGTCCTGAGTTTGATTCCTCCACCTCACCAGGGCCTTTCTGTGTGGAGTTTGCATGTTCTCCTCCCCGGGTACTCCAGCTTCCTCCCACAGTCCAAACACATGTGGTTGGTGGGGTTAGGTTAATTGGCGGATCTAAATTTCCCATAAGCGTGAATGTGAGTGCAAATGATTGTCTGTCTCTGTGTTAGCCCTGTGCCAGGCTGCCGGCCTGTCCAGGGTGTATCCTGCCTCTCGCACCTATGGCCGCTGGGATAGGCTCCAACCTCCTGCGACACTGACAAGGATAATGTAAGACAATTGATGGTTGGACAGACACCATTATTGATGCTGTACAGTATGGTATACATTTATTTTCAGTAAGTCAGATTAATTTACTTTCTGGTACTGAACATGCCACAATCCAGTAAGCTGAGCACTAGCGTAGTACGTTTTATATGGCTACTTTAGACAGCCAGTGACCTCTAGAGGAATTAGGTGATTCCTACACTCCCATTTTTAAAAAGCTTTCTGAGAACAGAAAGTTGAAGAAACAACATAATATTCTAAATAGCACTTTTGAAACCCATTTTACAGCCATATAGACAAACTAATCACTCTGGCTGACAAACTGATGATTTTTAACAGAAAATACTTGGCTTTGTTGACTAATACAGAAGGTCATAAGCTTTTGCAGGTCAGTCCTTTATGCAGAAGTCTGAAAGTCTGATACTAAACAGCAAATGAAGAAATATTTTACTCAATTAGTCTCAAAACACACAAACATATTTTTACATGTACGCTTACGTGGTATCTCAAACTAAACGGACCACAGATCATTTTTAAAAATGATTTAAAATTGTAGTTTAACCTTGACAGTGACAGCAACATTATAGAAGAGGAAAAGAAATAATTTATATACCTGCAATTAAAATGCATCTGTCAATATGAGGGCTTTAATAATACGTCAAGTAATCCGCAATTAGAATGTTTTTCCACTTTTACAAATCTGATTTTTTGACTTAAAGAAGCAAAATGATGCACAAACAGCTCCAAACATTGCAACAATCAGAAGAGCAAATGTGACATTAAGTCCGGTCTCAGCATTGCGGACTGAGAGCTCCATACCAAGGAACCTCACAGTGGCATTGTTGTCAGTGATTGGTGGTGCTGTTTCTGCAGAAAAGACACAGAAACCAAAGTTTTCGTATTATTTTTTAACATTTGCAGGCAGTAACTGTAAATCAAAGCCCTATTTTACCTGTTGTTAGAATTCCTCCACAGAAATTGCATTAAGGTTTAAATTTATTTGGTGTGGTGTGGCAGGTTTGACTACAGCTACAGTTGCTAGCACTCTGCTAGCAACTGAACTGGACCCCTGAATTTTGTTCTCAGTATTCTGAGCATTTTTAATGCTATTATTTACAACAAGGTTTCTTGCATGTCTATACACCTCTAAGTAGCAGGTGTCTGTGAGCTGGTAAGAAAGACACTAACAAAATGAAAACATTAGCTTTCACTATGTCAGAGCATTATTTTTGCACCGTGTCTAATTATCATGCTAATTTTAGCTATTTGTTAGTAAGCTAGTGCTGTTAACTAACACACTTGCAAACATCTTACATCTGTCTAAATGATCTGCATTCATACAATACACAAGCTCATCTCTGCTATAATGCTTAAGCTCAACTTACAAAATGCTTGCATGCAGGAATAGATATTTAGGACCCCCTCAGTATCCCTGTTCCTTCTGATCATGGAACTGCATATCGTATTGCAGCTGTCCAGTTTAGGTGTCCTAAAAGGCTTGCTTTTGCACTGTGGAAGCACCTTGTTAGGTGGGAATTCCACTTCTCTTAACTTTAATGCATTTTGCAGTTTTTAGCAATGTAACTGTGACAATGGAGAGCCAACCTGGCTGGTTAGCATTAGCTGAAAACTTCCCACACAAATATATTGTGTTCTGACTTTAAAGTACCAAGTTGGTAATAGCCATAATGCTGAACTGATACAACTAAACATAGACTTTAAATATTTATGTTTACAGTAGGGTGGCCACGTACTTATCTTTTACGTACTATTTACAATCCATGGTGTCAATTTACCTTCCACAGGATTCAAGCACTCGTGTCCTGACGCAGGGTGAGGGAATCCATTGCAGGTTATGATTTTAGAGTAGTCGGAAACAGATTTCTTAGCTACTCGAGAAATATTAGGGTCTGAATGATTCACGTAAAAAAACCCAAATCTCTCTGAAAAGCCTTTAGCCCACTCAAAGTTGTCCATCAGTGACCAAGCTGTGTAGCCACGGATGTCTACACCATCTAGTAAGTAAGCTGGGAAGAGAAAAGAGATAAGTTAACTTTTTTGCACTTAAAATCTAGTTTCTTAATGTTTCCACAAAAGAAAGAAGAAAAAACAGCCACATTTTATCTGAGACATATTTATAGCCTTCTTCTCTAACTGTGCTGGTCCTAAATAGATTTCAAGATAAATTTTTCATACCTTTTAACGCCTGGTTGATGTATTTTTCGTAGTAGTGGCTCCTGTGAGTATCATTTAGATCAACAGTGCCCCGCTCTGAGATGCCATTCTCGGTGATAATAATTGGTGGATTTCCATATTCCTCCTTGATAAAATTAAGTATTCTGCGGAATCCAAATGGTGTGACTTTCAGCCAGCCTGAACCTGAATCCAGCCAGGTGAGATCAACAGTTGACCCTGCACCCCTGTGAAGATCAAAAAGGTTAGATTTTTGAGTTTGAGTAAAACAATGAAATAAATTTCACATTTCAGTAAACGGCCACAGCAGAGAACAAAGTCAGCTGTGCTAAATCTGTTGGTTTCTTTTATTAGAAGAAAAATGAAAGATTACTCTATTAATATTTATCTAACGTTTGCTTACTTGTCTCCATCATAGTGCTGAAGGTTCTTATAGTCCACAGGGAATGTTAGGACAGTGGTGTAATAGTTGAACCCAAAATAATCATAAGTGCCTTTAATTCTTTTAACCTCCTCCGGAGTGAACTCAGGCAGCCTGGAAAATGGAAGTGAAACCAACAGGTTATGTGGTTGTTGAAAAAAGGACCAAACAACAAAAAAAGTGAAAATGTCCTGCTGCTTTTAAAGGTAACTTTGTAGCAAATATTTATTTTCCTTTTGGGGCCTAAATGTCGTTTTTTGAATACCTAGATTCTGACAGACCAGCAGCAAGGCTTCGCTCACGAATGACTGTCTTCATTATGTCATTGTAGTCGCCATTATATACAGGATGGGCAAACCAGCCAATGTAGAACTGCACAAAAAGACACACAAAAGACACTTGAAATAACCACTATGACATATTGCTTTAAAATATAAGAAGAACTGGTGTACCTGAATGGCGCGTATTGCAGCATCATAGTCCTCTTGCTTATAAGGATTTCTGGGTTCAGACCAGTCAGAGTTAATTGTGATGGAGATAATTCCATTCTGTTTGGCCCTGTACTTGTCATTGTAAATATGCCAGGCCTCAGCATGAGCTTTAAGCAGGTTGTGACCAACAATGTAGGGCAGAGTACCTGGTCGGAAACTGATCCCTGGAGACAAACAGACACATTTGCAGCCTCTTTATATTTTTTGTTGTTGAGGGTTTGGTCAAGGATTTTGTTTTGAACAATTTTGGTGTCCTTATATACAGTTTTGGATGTTCAGTAACAGTACTATTCCTATTTGTTAAATAAAGCAGACAACCAGGAATACTAAAGCATAAAGCTCACCTGGGGCACCTACTCCATAACCATGTCCTATCATGGCTACATTGTAGGGTTCGTTAATAGTTATCCAAAATTTCACTTTGTGGCCAAGTCTGTCAAAGATGAAGTCAGCATAATCTCTGAATTTGGTAACAATAGTGTCATTTTCCCATCCCCCAATATCCTGCAGGGCTTGTGGAAGGTCCCAGTGGTACAGAGTGACCTGAAAGCAAAGGGAAAGGGTTTACTGACGTTATTGAATTTACCAATTCTAGTACAGTTCTTTTAGCTGTAATTATACATACATGAGGCTGAATGTTTGCAGCAATCAGTGCATCCACCAGTCTGTGGTAGTAATTGAGTCCAGCCTCATTAATGTAGTTGGTGGTACCATCAGGAAGGACCCTTGACCATGATATGGAGAATCGATAATGGGTCACCTTGAGTTGCTTTAATATGGCAACATCCTCTTCTACTTTATTGTAACTGTCACAAGCTATGTCCCCATTGTCATCATTGGAGATTCGGAGATGAGTGTGAGCAAACTTGTCCCAAATACTGAGACCTTTGCCATCAGCTCTCCACCCCCCTTCAATCTGAAAGGAATAAGTATAAAACAGTAATTTGAAACGAATGAAAATAGAGTAAGCATTGCAATATATATGCAGTGGCCTTATCTAGGGTACCTGGTATGATGCTGTGGCAGTACTCCAAATGAAATCATCTCGAAAATGTCCATAAAGTACCTTCTCATCATCTGGCAATGGGAAACCATTATCCTTTATGATGTTATAATAGAAATGAGCTGAGTACTTGGGTGTTCTTGACCGATTTGGGCTACTGAAGTCCACGTGGTGCAGGCCAAATCCAACATTGTACCCATTTAGCCACTCAAAAGAATCCATTAGAGAGGTTGCAGTGTATCCTTTCACAGTCACACCATCAACTTTATAGGCTGTAATGTAAACAAGCGCACAAAAAAATTAGGTACATTAAAAATACTTATAATGATCAT
>NW_005187701.1:481621-483194 GCF_000239375.1 Pundamilia nyererei | reverse complement strand
TCAAGAAACAGTTATGTCTTGTCAGTTATAAAACAGTAAGTATAAAGAAATAAAAAATGCATTCCCTTTGGATGGGTTGCTACAGACGTCTGGTGAGAATGTCATGTTAACAACACCTTTAGAAATATATTTACTTAGAAACACACTTGGTAATGTGTTCAATACTTATTTTACCCGCCCTATTTGTACATTTGGCAGCTCAATTGAGGACAAAATGCAGAATTTAATAGTATAGAATGTAATGTTATAATACATTATGTAATATCAGATTAGGATGGTGTATCCTAATAAAATGGGTCATAATATTTGCTTATATTTGCTAATACTTTGGTTACCAAAATAAATTTTAGTCAACTAAAATCTACAGTGCAAACACTTTCTTCATTTAACCCAATATTCTTGGTACAATGCATCTGTCATAACAGTTATGCAGAAAGCATTGACTGTGCTCCAACATTTTCTATTAGCACTTTACTGGCTCATAATATGATGACATGACACTCATCACTTTCACTTGATAACTCTTCCACTTTTATGAGAGCAGTATTGTCAATTTTTACAGTGTTGCCTAATGTTATATTAATGTGTTTTTTCTTCAGTAAATACCAGAGGATTTTTTTATTTGACATAATATTTTTTTTATTTTTCCATGATTACCAGTGTGAGCACTGGTTTCAGTGGCGCTGGTCATTGTTTTGGTGTTAATATCTCTTAACAGTTCCACATATTATACGATATTAACTTCACCTTCTGGTTTAAGTGTAATGCACTTCATCTACCTCCAGTCAGATGCAAAAGTTTTTATGGCAAACCACTGTCATATTTATGAAAGCTCATGGGGCTAGGAAACCTCACGGTCCACTTTTAGTCACCGGTGCTAGTTTCAGTCAGTATGCAAATGTACTCTTTATAAGGTTGGGGAAACCTGCATGCAGTTAAGACTGAAGAAGTCACTTGGATGAGTGATGAAACGTTACTCCAACTGAAAACTCTACATCCAGATGAACAGAATTAACTTTTTGAGATTATATGCTATATATCTGTGAATACAAATTTAGTTGTATAGCTCTTCATATTCATTGGTAATTTAATGGAAAATAACAGCATAAAATATAATTGTATTTACCATTTAAAAAATTTCCAAGAACCTGATAATTACTCTGGGAACAGTCATGAGCAGTCATCTTGTACAGCAGGATAGGCAAGTTCCCAATGGACATCTACAGTGTTACAGAATATGCAGATGCAGCAGTTTAACAGTAATGCAAAATCTGAAAAGCTAGGAATTTTTTTCTTCATGTTTTTACTGTACCTGTATCCTCCTTAGCTCGTTTTCAAAATTTGAGGAGATAACACAGTTATATTCAGTGTGCACCGACAAGAAATCCATCTATTAAAAATAGAAGATACACAACGGCATACCATTACACTCAAGCCTCTTGATCAAAAAATAAACTGTATGTGATACTCTTTGATGTATATATAACACACTACTATTGTTTCAAAAATATACCATTACATAGTCATGTGAAACACAAAGTGCCAGAACATCATTGTCTAAAAGAAATTCATG
>NW_005187701.1:474373-479933 GCF_000239375.1 Pundamilia nyererei | reverse complement strand
CATACATACAAGATTATTTTAGTGAATTCAATTGCTGCTGAGATAATCATGACGGTAATATGTCTGATAAATAATGTTTTGAAGGCTTTCAGTATCAGTTGGCCATAAAGTATTTTTAACAGGTGGTATTTTTAACAGTATTTTAACTTCTTAAGACATACAGAAAATCTGATGTGTTGTGTAATATTACAAAAATGCCTAAAATACACATCTATGTGTTTATTTTATGACACCAAAATGTAACTTTTTGACATATATGAGAACTGGAAAACAGCAAATATGACATTTAATGGTCATTTATTTTTGTTTGTTTTATTTACCTTTTGATAGTAGTTTCCAATCAAACTTGATTTTTAAAATGCTTATTTTTTTTTAGCAGTTTTCTCAAAATACTGATTTTGTGTTTTTAAAGGTGAAATTAAAAACTCCTTTTGTAAAAGCCTTTGCATCTGATTTCTCAGCAACATTTTAAAAATAGCTTATTTTAAGGAATGTTTTGGAGAAATTTCTCAAGATTTCTTACTTCTGATTTTTACTCTATTTGCTTAGTATCTCATCTTAATTGTCTCTTTTTCTTCTAACTCACCTTTGTCAGGAAAGCGCTGATGGTACATCTGGTAAATGTTCTTGTTTAGTTGAAGGATGTTCTGCAGAAAACTGGGAGCATGTGCAGGCTGCCCGTCATGCCAAACACCATCCAGTGTCACCCATGAGTGTGCAAGTGGTGCAAACTCTTGGAAGGCAAACTCTGCATACTGCTGAAACATCTGTGCCAGCTCCTGGCTCTCCCAGCCTCCATACCTTGATTGCAGAGACTCTGGAACTGTCCATCCATGAAGGATGACCAGAGGCTGAAGACCTGCTTCCAGCAGCTGTTTCAGCAGGGTCTGGTAACATCTAACCACAGCCTGCTGGGGCTGGCTGGGGTGGCCTGTAGGAAGAAGTTGAGCCCATGACAGCGGTACTTTGAAGTGGGTCACCCCTCTGCTCTGCAGGTACTCAAAGTACTGCTTAGAGCCAGGAGGAACGGGATGACTGCAGTCAAAGGCATCATTTATGCTTCTGTCTGAGCTTCTGACCACCTGCTTTGTCAGAGGCCCTGCAAGAAGCATGAAGTCCTCTCTTCCATTCACCTCACTGCTCTGACAACTACAGAGACAAAAAATGTACAGACAAAGAATCCACAACAGCTTCTTCATTGTGGCTCAAAAGAAAGGAACGAAGTGACAATATTCACTGGTTGCAGAGTTCTTTAAGGCAACTTTTGTTCCTTCTTATTGCATAATTACCCAATCAAGATCGGTATCTTGTGTAATTATTACAAGTGAACATGTTTATTGTAGCTGTGAAATATGGTCAGAAAGACTCTGGACTCAATCTACTGATAATTGAATCCCTATCTTGCAGTGATCTGAAAAGTCTCGAATTTGCAGCTGCAATATACCTTTTAAAATGTATAATTTTTATATCAGTGTGAGTTACAGTATATCAGTTAAAAGGAAAAACCAGATAATTAGCAGAAAATAAGCATGAGAAGATATTTTATTTTAAAAGTCAGTTAGTTCTGCAGTTCCAAAGACCAAGGGGAGTGAATTAAAACTGAGTATTTTTCTCACCAGCTTAATTTCTATGTAGATGAACTGGAGTATCAGCTACAGCTGTCAAAACAAAATATCCATCATAAACCACTATCAGCTTCTTGATACTCAACCTCCTGACTTGCATAAACAAGGCTATTAAAATCTCCCGAACTTTCAGGGTACAATGATAAGTAATGGTTATACAGCCAAAACTGTATTGCTCCGTAATACAGGCACGTGCAGGGGGGGCGGGAGGGGCTTGAGCACCCGCCCCTTTCCTGATGGGTGCCCAAAGTGCCCTTTTGTTGAGGCAACTTTTTAAAAAAAACTTTTTTATTTTTTATTTTATTTTATTTTTTATGTGTGTGTGCGTGCGTGCGGAGTCCTGTCTGTGTCCCTCAACAATAATATTTAACTATTAATCACAGTTTTGCTAAATAAAAGGATCTGGCTTGCATCAGTCACATGATCACATTTAACCAATGATCGCCCTTGACGGCAGAACGCGCTGGTTACGAGCCGGGAACGAGCTCACAAAGAGCACGCGCATTTTTAGCGGTCCGGAGCTGTAGGAGAAACACAAGTTAACTCAGATACACAGACTGATGCGACAAAACCAGTAAGTAGGTGTACAGCGTACACTGTAGTGTGTAGCACACAGGAGTATTAGCTTATTACGTACACGTTGGTAAGTTGTCTTGTGGCAACTGACGAACTGAAACAAACGAGCGTGCTGTGTGTGCAACAGCGCGACAAACATTACCTGTCCTGTGCTGGTCACAGCTGCTGGCTACCTGTGTAAGGCTGTCATGGGTCTGTAGCTCTGTCACCGTTTTAGGGAACATATTTAGTTTTAAAGTATTTAGAAACATATTTAGTTTTAAAGTAAGTTTCCGGGCTTTTCCTGCCTTTCTGGAGGGATTATATTTCACAAAAAAACGATCTAATATGCATGTCAACATAATTATGCATTATTATAATTATAATATATTAAAAAACACACGCTGTATTTTAAAGAACATAGATTAAGAAGCAGATTATATTAGATTTATATTTTAAATAAGACAAAATTTGGATTTTACAGCAGTAAAATGATTGTATCTCTACAGTTTAAAAATGTAATAAGCTTTGCCCCTGCACAGAGTGGATAGTGAAACAAATGGAATCATCATAAATACATTATTTCATATTTATTACTTCCCCCTCCTCATTGCTTTATTATTGTAGCTCTAGTAATAAATAATAATAAAGGATTCTGGATGAGCACCATGATGCCCATAGTATATACAGTATTCTGAAGAAGGTCTAAAATGTCACTGTGTGTGCATGTGTGTGTTTTATTTAGATGGATTTAAAAAAAAAATATTACTCATGATATAACATTGTCCAGACATGCCTGGTAAGGACATGAGGAGGAAACAGTAGAAGCTGTGTGAGGCTACTAAAGGCAGTGCTATAACATTTTGCTGTCATCATTTTATTTTAGATTAAGTGCTGGAGTTGTTAGGTGTGGATAATTAGATTATAGTTTATTGCAATAGCAAGTTGTGCCTTGTTCTCAGATAGACAGCAAGTGGAGAGTGATATATGAAATGATGGGATGGAAGGAAGAAGAGAAGCAAAGAGTGATTCACAGGCAGAGCTTAATTTATTTCTCACAGTTTTTTGTTTCCTTATGGTTCCAAGCGCTGTCACCAATCTTTGCATTTTGTTATTATCTCATGACACTTGTTTAATCAGCTACCATCTCTCCTGTGGACTTTTTAATGTCTACAGTCTCAGATCAACACAGCCCTGCCCTTCCTATATTAGATTCTTGATGAATGTGTGTTGTTGTTATTCAGCCTGGTTCAATGTGCCCCTTTTTAACTTTGAGCACCCGCCCCTTTAAACCTCTCTGCACGGCCCTTCCGTAATATGTGCTATGTTATGAAGCGCAGTATTTAGAACCCGAATACAGACAGACATTATAAACCAACAAATCAAACTGAAAGTTGAAACTGACAATAGGAGAGACCTAACTTCAAGCAGTGGTGGTGGTGGTGGTGGTGGTGGTGGGGGGTCACCTGAATGCCCTCAAGTTGATTGCATTGGCAGAGTAAAATTTAAATGGGCCAAATCTAAATGGAGAGGAGTTGTGTTTCTGGGGGTATTAACAGCAAAGTCACACCCTGCATGTTTTCACTGAAAACTATATTAGGAGGTAAAGTTACTTTGGTAGGCTTTCTTTTGTCTTAGTTTCTTGTCCAGAACACATTTATTAGATGTACAGTATTTATGACAGTATTTATGACAGTATTTATGACAGTGCTAACTGCTTATCACAGGTCCCAAAGGTCACTTACCCACTAAGGTGGGCAAGTGAAGAAGTGAAAATAGAGTGTGCTGTACTTTAACATGAGACTGAAAAGCAAAGTTAATGACTGCATGTGGTATTAGTCATAATGAATGTCATTAAAATCACATTCATCTGTTACCAGCAACTGTGCAACAAAACGTAAATAGATATGGCAATTCCTAATGCAAAAGTTACTGTATTACACTGCTGCACCAACAACCATTCATTTACAGCTCCTGTTCATCTGTATTATTTTTTAAATGCAATATCTCAGTGAACTGGGAAATCTGGAGATCAATTTGGAATTAGAAACAGTATTCTCAGTTTGTTTGGATAAACAGTCCTTGAAATGGTTTAAGTACTATCTTTCTATTAGAACCTGAGTTTAAAGTCAAGTCCACTCACCAGTAATATACCAAAGGTGTTCCACAGGGATCTATTTTTGGACCTCTTTTATGTATGTTTTTCCAAGTTTACACTATTTTTAATGTAATGTAAACAGTCTGTGTGTGATTCAATTCGGCAATCACACACACGCACATAAAAGGACCCAGCCTACAGTTCATATTCAGACCCTTCATGATCATAAAATTGAAACTGTTGATTGTTATAAATACTTTAGACTCTGGCTGGATGATAGACTCCTTTTAAAAACAATATGGAATGCCTTTCAAGAAAATTAAAGACAAAGATCAGATTTTTACATCTAAATCTTGCTTCTCATTCACACGTTGTTGCATCTAATTCACAATTTTGTCTACATTGATTATGGTGATATATTTTATATGCATGCTTCTACATCCACTTTGAAGTAGATTTAGTGTATCACAGTGCATCATGATTGATCACAGATGATTCTTTTTTTACTCGCCCATGCATCTTGTTTGACAGAGGGATTGTGCTGCTCAGCAATAGAGCGCAACATTTTATGATATTTATTTACAGTTCTGTACTGCATAGGTTGACTGCCTACCTGAATGTACACACTTTAACACTGACTGTACCTCTTCTTCACAGTGAACTTGGAAAAACCAGATTTAAATACTTTGGTTCCTATAACAAGCCACAAAAAAATAACTACTCTTGCATGTGTTTTTTTTTTCTTAATTTGTGATCATCTTTAATATGTTGTTTTATATTATATTTATAATTATTTTTTTTACACAGGTCTCAGTCTTATTGAGACTACCTTCGTACATCATATTGATAATAATTCCAGTACTGTTCTGAACTGCTGCAAAATCCTACCTGTTACTAATTTCAGAGTTCATTAAAATCTTTTTCAAGTGTGTTGTGCCTCTCAGTGTTTTGCACAAACAACTGTGACATTTTCTTTGATTAGACCCTGATGTGCCTTCTAAACCCCATTTCAAATTTTACAGGATTTCCTTTACATAACAGTCTGGTTGTGGTTTCATGCAACAGAAGGTGAATGATGGATTTATTCACTTTATAACTCTTGCATAATAGCTCCTCATCGTGGCTACCTGCTGCAATAACTAAAGTTGTGATACATTTTAAAACATGAACATGAGCAAAACAAATAAACAAACTGAAGGCACAGATGTTTATTATTGACTGCATTTTACTTACTTTTTACTTCATATTACTGAGCATATTTATGTCAGTGGGTTGGTGTGTT
>NW_005187701.1:471499-473651 GCF_000239375.1 Pundamilia nyererei | reverse complement strand
AAGAGAGTCCGCTCCGTTTTGACTTTCTGAGGAAGAAGAGCCTTTGTTGGGTTCATGCAATCACAGTGACCTCCATGGTCATACTGTTGTTGTACTTGTAGTTTTTTCAAATTCTATGTGGACGGTACCAGAAAATTAGGGAGTCGGATAAGCTAATTCAAGCTTTTATATGTTTAATGACAGTGGCAGAGACTCAGGACAAGCTGCTGTACATGGATGACGTCAGCCACACTCTGCACACTGTCATCAATGCACAGAGAAGCCTGATCAACGATGGGCTGCTCTTCCCCAGGAGTAGAACCAGCAGGCCTAAAAACACAAACTGCACAACTCAGCACTTGGGGTGAGGGGGAGGAGGAGGGGAGGGGTGTTGCAGTGAAATGACCAAACAAAACAAACACACTGCCAGTGTATTACACTTTACACTTTAATTCCTGGATTTGGTTTTGTTATTATCTTTCTAAATTCTGCTGCTGATTTTTTATTCTTAATCTCCTATTAATTATTTGGTAGTACTTTATCTTACAGCTCAGTAATAAAGGGGTAATAGTAGGATTACAAGTGGGAGACAAGAGCATAATAATGTTGTTATTACCACTTAAGTTGTCGCTATACAACTACCAAAGTAAAAACCACTTAAGATCAAAGTAACATCATGGTAGCAACATTGGCTACAGTTGAATAATATTACAAAAAGTCTTATGAAGCTGGATATAAAGGGCCCCAAAACTGGTGGTAATAATGCGGAAATACAGCTCAGTAATAAAGTGCTAATAGTAGGGTAACAAGAAAATAATAATGAGGTAATTTCTAAGTTATTACCACTTATTTACCTCTGGTAGCTCTGTGAGGAAAAAGAGCTGCAAAATGCAAAACTGTTTGTTTCTATTTAATAACATATTAATAACCTATTAAAGCAAAGTGTTTGATTATTACCTGGAAACACCTGTGGTAGTTTCTTTGTAATAAGCCTAAATAGAAATAGCCTGACATGCCTCATATATCGATGCTTGCATAAAACAAAGTTTTATAACAATATATGTGGAATCAAACCCATATTCTAGGTACTGCTGTAGGACTGCAAGGTAAGTAATTACTACTAACTTTTTTAATTAGTTAAGTTGTATTTAAATTTCTCTTGTAGTTATTAACTTACACCAAATACTATCAACTTACATCACTAACAGAGTAGCTAACAGTAGGTTAGTAGCTAATGTTAGCTTAGCTAATAATACTCAGAGTAGCCATAAAAACTAAGGTTGCATAAAAGTAAGGTGGTCATGAAATAAGCTGACCATTTGTTATTGAAAATATAGACAGAGAATTAGATGTGGTTAGTTACAGGGCTTTGCAGTTGACGTCACGCCGCAATGTATTGTGGGAGCGCTGCGCCATTTTCCGGGTCCACAAATCAAAACAAACACAAGAAAGATGCTTAAAAGCAGCTCAAAAGAGAATGGACTGTATAGAGACCGATTGCGTCCAGAGCCGAAGCGGCGGTACTTGCAGAAAATAGCGTGTATTGGAGATGTGGACCCATATGAAATACGGCCGTGGAGTAGAAACCCTGAAGACCTACCTCTATTGACGTAGCCTGATATATTTTCGTACCTTGTCTGTGGAGTCAGCGTGTAAAAGTCGTTATTCAAACAAAGTCAGCTTGAGTACTGCGAGTGAAATGCGTTTGATTTCCCTCTGAACATTCAGATTAGTGCAAGCATAAATTCATTCATTCACGCAAATTACAGTGAGAACATGTGGAGGCTCTGTTAGAGGGATAACACAGTGCATTGATGTGACATTGTCCTGAAGGATTTAGTTATTCTTTATGGTTAAAGAAATTGCAATGATTTACTCATATTTATTATAAATATTTCTTATTATACATCTTGCTTCCATGTTTGTATCCTGTGTCACTAAAAATACATTTTTATTTTAGTTTTAGACATTGATTAATGACCTGCAGAATCTCCTTATCATATTAAGTGATTAATAATTGTCACTTTATGCTTTCTCCAGCTTGATAGTGATTACATCCTTGCATTACATACTTTAGGTTCATTTTCTGCAGGCAGGTTTCTGACAGAGAACAGGCAGATTTAGAATATAACATGCAGCGTTCTATAGATGGACACATAAAGAAATGAAAAAT
>NW_005187701.1:469269-470959 GCF_000239375.1 Pundamilia nyererei | reverse complement strand
ATATGTACTGACTGAGTACCACTGTTCAAAAGTTGAATAAAGAAACAAACAAATTTTTGACAGTTTTTTTTTAAAACCACTTTACAGAACATCACATCAGTTACAATGTAGAATCCATGTCATTTATAGTTTACAAATGACTAAACGTTTACACAAAGTCATGACAGTGTTTACATGATATCACTCACTACTAACATTACTTTAATTACTGTATCTTTTGAAAAAAGGCACAAGGCCTAAGAATATTTAACAGGAGCAAGTTTCATTTTTCCCTGGTTTTACTACCACACTGTTCACCAAACACAGCAAACCTTCACCATCTTATCCAGAAGGGTCACCTCTTCACCCTCACATGGAAGAAGTAATCTGATTGGCATGGTGGTATGTTTGAAGTAGGTCTCTTGTGTAGCACTGGAACCCAGTCATGATGTGTTTCATCCATTTCATAGATGTGAAATGGATGAAACAAACAATAATGCCAATATTTGGCATTATTGTTTGTCTGCAATAATGCCAAATAATTAGCAACTCTATAAATAGAACGTAGTTCTGCAAAATCACTCGGTAGAATGCTTGTTCTAATTTGCTATGGCCTCAGAGTGCATCGAAAATAAAACTAATAGGCTATAAAGAGCGATATGAACATATTTAGAACTTACCGGAATGAGAGGAAGAAGGAGGTAAGTGACGGAAGTGACGGAAAAGGGTAAGCGACCCATGTTGTAGGTGACGTCAGAAGCCGGAGATTTTGGTGGGAAAAAAGCGAATGGTAGCGTAGAATTTAACAAAGTTTCTTTAAGCTTCAGTATTGCCAAATAAACTAACCGATTGTCATATAACTAACAACATCTGTCCTATCATCTCTAACACCCTGGAGGACAACGAGGAGAGTTTAGACGCTCTCCAAGATTACATCGACCGGTGCTTCCAAGATTTAGTAATGAAGAAGGCCTAGAGGGCGTCTTCCCCGGCCAAAGTTGAGACGCCGTCATCTAAAAGATGTTGCCCGGCAGACTCCCCCGGCACAACATCGCCTGCCGGCAAAGACATCGTAGACATCCTGGAGTCAATCGATAAGCGATTGTCCAGTTTTGATGCGAGGCTGTCCCTGGTGGAGATCTTACACCGGAAATTTAAATCTCTAAAAGAATCCCTGGAGTTCAGCCAGCAGCAGGTGGAAACACTTGTATTAGAATTGCTACTGCTCGCGCTGTCTAGCAAATACACCGGACAATTACATCCACGCTCTTCGGTTCTGTCCACCAGTTCAGAAGTTTTGGCGCGAGATATGTGAAGACTTATCAAAGTGTCTGAAATGTAACATTCCAGCCTCCCCTTTAGTATGCTCACTGGGCAACTTGGATGAGGTCACTGCAGAAATAAACACAGCCCATATTGTTTTTACGGCCCTATGCATTGCCAAGAAAATGGTCCTCATTAACTGGAAAAATAAAAACAATCTTAATTCTAACCAATATAAACACCATCTAATAGATCACATTAGTCTTGATACAGCCTCTGCCATCACATTTGATCAATCCCTTGGGCTCCTTTGATCGGCTTCATCACCTAGTGGGGTTGGGGGGTCATGGTCTGGTCCTGCCTTCGCTATTGTGGTTGATATGGGGGTAGGGACGGCCTTAGGGCGTCTGGAGAGTCCCTAGGGACGTTTTCCCTGGAGGGCCTAACC
>NW_005187701.1:461428-469063 GCF_000239375.1 Pundamilia nyererei | reverse complement strand
TGGGCCTGGGCCCCCTTGCCCTGGTGGGTTCCAGAGTGTGGGGGTGCCTACTGGGGTCAGCGGGGGAGCTGGCCCCAGGGAGGGGCCGCTTGCTCAATCTATTGACCTGGTTTTCCTGGGATCCAGGCCTGAAGGGTGGTTCTTCCCACCGTGACACCTGAGGCATAATCACACACACCTGCTGCTGATCAGCCTCATCTTGGGAGCTACTCAACAGAGTGGCTGTTGTGCTCCAGTCAACGCTGGATCATTGTGATAAAATTCTTCAGTTTCGCAGTTAACTGTATGTTTGAGAGTTTACCGCCAGTATGGAAGTTACTCTGTGGTTTCCAGGAGAGTTGCGGAAACGAGAAGATGAAGCGAGCACATTGTATATAGCCACCAAGAGAGTGGAAACACGGACCACGGACACTGGGAGAAGATACCACACGGGAATCGGGAATAGACACTCACCAGGAGCACACACAGGGATTTATCTGTATCTTGTTATCACTTCACTGTAAACACTGTAAAATGTTTACAGAGTCCACAGTGTTTACTGTAAACACTGTAAACACTGTGTTCTATATCGAGAGTCCTGTGTTGGGGTCCTGACTACACACCTGACAGTTTTACTTACAGAATTTTCAAGAATGGGTCACTGGGTCAAACCAGCAACTTTAAAGGCCGGCTTTTAGGCCAATGACCTCTGACTAAAATAATTATAGAGAAATACCTGTTTTTCAGGCATTTCTCGTTTGTGTGTAATCCACACATCCAGGAACAAACATACACCATTTCTTTGCTCACACCTGTGAAGATGCCTACATCTGGTCTCCAGGGTGACCCACCTCATCTCAACAGGATGTAGGCATTAACACACAGTAGGGGCCTGTCTCAATATGTGTACTTGTACGTACTTGCATTCTCGTGTACTCGTGATACGTCATCAGTCGGAGACCAAGTACTGTTCCAATTCAAAGTACGCATCAAGCTGAGAACGCGAAAAATTCCCAGATGTGTACTCGCTCCGCCGGTTTTATCAAGCATGCATCGGTGGTGACTTGTGTGTACTTGGTACAGCTAAATATCACAGACTGCATTTTGTCCAAAACCCAAACGTGGCAATGGCGGAGGAGCGCCGTTAAAAACCTTTAAATCTTACTCTTTCTGGGTCACAAAATAAACTTTTATGTTATTTTCAAGCGAGAATGTAGCTGTGTAAGCTTCAAATATCTGCTCGATTTATCAAGATATCATATATTTCCAAATGTGCTCTGACGTTTTCAGAGACGTCTGTTACCCACCAGCTCCATAGCAGACCGCGAGGTCGAGGATCACTAGAGCCAACGAGACCAGCGGACTCCCGGCACATCGTTTTCAACCCCCTGCAGTCTTTCACTACTCAGGTTAAACATGATATATAAGTCACTTAGATCACTTCTAAATGTTAATATTTGGTTTATTTCAGTGTATTTCATAACATATTAATCACAGTTAAATTAAGAGGGGATGGCAGTAAAAGTTCTGGACCTGTGACATCATCAAGTACGCTGGTGTTCCAATTGTACAAATCACGTACTTGAGAATTGAGTAAGGGCCTAGGTGTCTTTTCTGCATGCTCCTCAGCAGCTCTCGTTAACAAGCAGTCGGTTTCTGATTCCACCCGTTCTCCATTTATAATGAGAGTGGAGTTTCATGGTTCGTGGGAGTGCCTGGGAGGTTTTCCACCTGTGGCAACTGGCCCTCCCCTTTTTAGGTAGGACCTCTAGCACCTCACCTGCACTTCATAAACCTGTGCAACCTGCTTCCCCTGACCTGTTCGCTAAGAGAGCAAGGTTAGGGAAACCTGGTCGGTGCAGCTGTTTTGTGAAGGGCAGTTGGTGGAGAGGCGGAGGGGCTGAGCAGAGCTGGTGTCAAAGCTGTGATGGACCAGTCCTGTCTGTCTGCAGTCTTTGTCACTGGCAGCGCACGCGTCTAGGAGGCACCTTAACCAGTGATGCTGGTCAGTGGTGAGACCTGCATTGCTGTGTTGCCATATGTCATGGACAGCTTGGGTTATTTCAGTCGAAGGAGGGTTATCAGACCCGGATGTTGGGGCTGACGTGAGCAGTGGTGGCAGCTGCCTGGTGACTGGCTTGTCTGTCCTTTTTCTTCCTCTAGCCACACTTGAGAGACAAATTCTCTGTGCCTAGGGTTATGACTGGCTTCAATGTGTCAACACAGGCCCTCCAGCAGGTCTGTGTTTACCAGAGATTGCAAGGCTGGTCATCAATACAGCTGTGCAGATAGAGCCCTTTGACGTGACAGAGTTGGCTAACTAGGGTGCATTGTTCTTGGAGGGGGGCAGGCAGCTGGAGTGGTGGCCACCTGACGCGACAACTCCACTGTTGTTTCCCTGTGGCTGAGTGGCTCTGGTCTTCACGGTTGGTGTTGGGCAGTCATGTGGCCAGGCTCATCACACTTTAGGTCTTTAGAATGATGGAGGTCGAGGCTGGCAGACTTCAGCTATACAAATACAGGCCACAGGCCAGTTTGTGAGGAGTCACCAACTAAGCAGATACAGTACCATGACACTTACTCTCATCAGGTCTCTTTAACAAGAACAATTTAAAGTGCTTTATTCTGCTCCTTGTTTGTGAAACACTGCTCTACTTTGAAGACCGCTGAAGTCAAATGCACTGAAGTAAAAAACTGCAGAGGTTTAAGAGATTTAAGAGGCCACTGGATTTATAGCTAAATAACAAATGTTTAAACACAGTTTTAGACTTTTATTAACAAATGAATCAACCTACAACACTGATCATTATTTAGCTTAAATGCTGCACATGGCATTGTTGACCAGCACAGGACATGATGGATGATGGATATATTGTTTAGATTTACATTCTAATTTTAATCACTTCAAGGTAACAGTATTAAAAATTGCTTATCACTGTACAAAAAAGTGAAGACAAAAAATCTGAAGAGGAAGAAGGTACTTACATTTAACAACAATCATGACATAATTCACTGGATTATTGTTTACAGTGTTTTATTTGATAAATTAGATTTTTTGATAAACATATACAAAAACATTCAAATACGAGGCTTATTATGCATCCTATACTATAACTGGAAAATTGTTTTTTATTACAAAAATCACTTTTATTTTTTAAATACAGGATAAAATGACACTTTAAATAATCTTGTTGGATTCTCGAGTGTTCATGTTGCAGCAGTGGTCAAGCAAATGATACATGATGGACAAGGATTTAATAACTGACTAAATCATGACAAACTTACAATTTTAGTTATAAGACATCTTACACATACTATGTCTGATGAGCCTAGGAGTTCAAGTATTGTTCAATTTTTAAGGGCCTGCAATCAAATACTGTTTACAGGGGCCTACACTGCACATCATCTTATTGGCAGTTACAGTTTTCACTACATTCGATACTGCCCCATGTTCACTATTCTTGGACCTTTTTTTTTCATCTTAAGGAAGAAAACAGAAACACAAATCATCCCTACTACTGCAACAATCATGTGGTGTAAAGTCCAGTCTCAGCATCATTGGTGGAGGGATCCAGACCAAGGAATTTCACGCTGTTAATGTTGACTGGTGGTGCAGCTGTTGGTGCAGAGAGACAGTAAAAACAATACTGTCATATTGTTTGTGAACATTTGCAGATAGTAACTGTAAATCCAACCTTTATTTTAACTGTTGCATGGCTTAGGAAATAGAGGGTTCATGAGAGAGTACTAACTAACCTGCTGAAAAGATATTTATTTGAACATTTAATTTAAAGGTCTATCATTCAAAGTAGGAATCTGAGCAAATCTTTTATCACTTTACCTTCAGACTATGGGTTCAGGCACTCATGTCCTGATTCAGGGTCGGGGAATCCGTTGCACTTAATCATTTTGGTGTAGAAGTTAACAGAGCTCTTAGGCACTCGAGGAAGATTAGGGTCTGTGCGATTAACGTAGAACAGACCAAATCTCTCTGAGAAGCCAGCAGTCCACTCTAGGTTGTCCATAAGTGACCATGCTGTGTAACCACGCACATCCACACCATCAAGCAAGTAAGCTGTGAAAAGAAAATAAGTACCTTCATATTCTTAAAATTCTTCTTTCTTTTAGAGAATGAGCAGAACAATTTTTAAGCATCCATATTACACACAAAACATTATTTTCCTCTCCAGGACACTTGTGGCTTTAGATTTCATATAAGGGGAAGCTTTGATACCTTTCAACACCTCGTTGATGTATTGATCATAGTAGTAAATCCTGTGAACATCATTTAGATCAACAGTCCCCCGCTCTGAAACTCCATTCTCAGTGATTACAATTGGTGGATTTCCATATTCATTCTTAATGAAGTTCAGCAATCTGCGGATACCAAATGGTGCAATCTTCAGCCAGGAGGAGCCTGTATCCAGCCAGGTACGATCAGAAACTCCCATGGCACCCCTGCAGGGGACAAAGTTAAAAGAAGTACAGAATAAAAAAAATGAAGCTGTTCAGAAGAAGTAGTCCCAGCAGACATTTATTTTTCAAATGTTAACTTCTTACTTATCTGCCTCAATGCTTTGAGCATCTCCGTGGTCCACAGGGAATGCCAGCACAGATGTGTAATGGTTTAGTCCAAAGAAGTCATGAGTGCCCTTAATTCTCTTAATCTCCTCTGGAGTGAACTCAGGCAACCTGGAGAAATTGAAGTAAAACCAGACTTACTTACTAATTTTAGTAGACTTAAAGTTAAATTATTCTACTATAAAGTTGTTTAGAAAATCGAATACAAAATTTTAAATATTTAATAACAGCGTTTTGATGGATGCTCAATCATCCAGATAAGGAAATCCCAAAAAGTTGATTCTGTTCATATGGAAGTAGTGTTTTCAGTAGGAGAAATGTTTTGTGAACAGAATTAGCTTTTTGTGATTTAATAATAGCCTTTGTAATACCGAGACTGTGGTAGACCAGCAGCTAGACTTCGGTCACGTATTCTTTTCTTCATAATTTCACTGTAGTCACCATTAAATATGGGATGGGCAAACCAGCCAAGGTAGAACTGCACAGAGAGAAACATAATAGTCATTTGAAACTAACTGCTGTCAATTTTTCTTTTGTCACATCTGAGAAGAAATGGCATACCTCCACCACACGTCTTGCAGCGTCATAGTCCTCCTGCCTATAAGGATTTCTGGGTTCAGACCAGTCAGAGTTGACAGTGATGGAGATTATGCCGTTCTGTTTGGCCCTGTACTTGTCATTGTAGAGATGCCAGGCCTCGGCATGAGCTTTAATCAGGTTGTGACCAACAATGTAGGGCAGAGTGTCTGGTCCTGAACTGATTCCTGGTGAGAAAAAAACCCCAGAGCATATAGGCAGCAAATGTGTCATGTTTGTTTGCTTTTTTTCACTACGGTTTAGAAATTTGAAGAACTGCTATAAAGATTACAGCTTGTTTCAAAACAGTCAGAAATTTACCTTGACAACAATTTAACATTTTTTCTTTAACACTATATTACTCTGTAGCACTTATAGAACTTGGTTAATACCAGTGTAGTATTAGATGCAAAGCATTACTTAAACCAGGGGTGTCGAACTCCAGGCCTCAAGAGCCCGTGTCCTGCAGGTTTTCGATGTGTCCTTGATCTAACCCAGGTGATTTAAATGGATAAATGACTTCCTCAACATGTCTTGAAGTTCTCCAGAGGCCTGGTAACGAACTAATCATTTGTTTCTGGTGTGTTCCAGAGTGATATCTAAAACCTGCAGGACACCGGCCCTTGAGACCTGGCGTCAGAGATTCCTGACTTAAACCATACCTGGGGCAAAGCTTCCAAAGCCATATCCATGGTTGGCTGTCATGATTGGTTCATTAAAGGTGATCCAAATTTTCACCTTGTCACCAAGACGGTCAAACATGAGGTCAGCATAGTCCGTGAAAAGCTTAATAAAGTTCTCATTCAAAAAGCCTCCATAATCCTCTATAGCTTGTGGCAGGTCCCAGTGGTACAGAGTAACCTGAAGGGAAAAGGAAAGGAAAGGAAAATGACTGTCTTACTAAATCTAATACATTTACATGTATCTTTTCTGGCACACAGGGAAATTAATACAATTATTCATACCTGTGGCTGGATATTTGCAGCATGCAGTGCGTCCAAAAGTCTTTGGTAGTACTTGATTCCAGCCTCGTTAATGTTATTAATGGTGCCATCAGGAAGGACTCTTGGCCAGGATAAGGAGAAACGATAATGGCTGACTTTCAGCTGCTTTAATATCGCAACATCCTCTTCTATTTTATTGTAACTGTCACAGGCTATGTCCCCATTGTCATCATTTAATATTTTGGAAGGACTGTGAGCGAACTTGTCCCAGATGCTTAGACCTTTTCCATCTGCCCTCCATCCTCCTTCAATCTGGACACAGTAAATGCAAAACAAAAATTTAAAAAGATGAAAACAAGGGAAGCAAGACAGTATTGAGTAAAAGTAAAATTGCAGTAAAAGTATAAGTTACTTGGTATGATGCTGAAGCAGAACTCCACATGAAATCCTCTCGGAAGTGACCATAAAGCATCTTCTCATCATCTGGCAAGGGGAAACCATTATCCTTTATGATGTTGTAATAGTAATGAGCTGAGTACTTTGGTGTTCTTGGACGATCTGGGTTTGTGAAGTCCACATGGTGCAGCCCAAATAGAAATTTGTACCCGTGCAGCCACTCAAAAGAATCCATAAAAGCTGTTGCTGTGTATCCTCGCAACCGCACACCATCAAGGTTATTGGCTGTAATGTAACCACAAATGCAAACACATACATACAAAATAAATGAACAACCAGTCATGGCAGTGGTGGAAAATGTTAAATATCTTCTGAAATATTTTTATATCACTGCACCTTTGAGAGCCTCATCGATATAGGTCTTGTAGAACATTACTCTTTCAAAGTCGTCCCATTCTACTGCTGCTCCATTCTCAGTAATATAAATCTCTGGATCACCATACTCCTCCTTGATCCAGTTGAGGAGTCTCCTCAAGCCCCAGGCCACAGCTTTTTGGTTAGGAATGGCTGTAGTTGGTGAACTGGGTTCCTCTGATTCTCTCATGTCTCGGTCCCATTCATAGGAGTGAGGCTGAAGTGCAGCTGTAAAATAGCTCACTACCCTTGTAGTGTAATGATTTACACAGAATACGTCAGCAGTTCCCTTGATGAAGTTCTTTTCTTCTTCAGTAAAGGAAGGAAGTCTTGACTGTGGAAGACTTTGGATTTCACTTTTGTTCCCAACTTGCCACTTCAGTGCATCAGGATAGTCACCATTCTTAAAAATAGGATGTGCAAACCATCCCAGTTGGAATTGCATCGCCCGGTCAGCAGTCACCACTTCACGGACTACGTTGACATCAGCAGGTTCAAACCAATCAGCGTTGAGGGCTATGGAGATTAGACCACCCTGCGACTGGCGATATTTGTCGTCATATGTATGGTAGGCCTTGGCATGGGCTTTAATGAGGTTGTGTGCAACTATGTATGGTCTATATCCTGGGTCCACAACATTTGGTGGCATATTTCCAAGTCCATATCCAGACCATGCAATTGTCTGAGGCTGGTTAATGGTTATCCAGAATTTCACTCTGTCACCAAAAGTAGCAAAGCAGAAGTC